>NC_092725.1:134151409-134326409 GCF_047496885.1 Scyliorhinus torazame
TGTTATAACTTGTCCGGATCCTATTAGCTGGGGAAAATTGGTTACCTTATGGGATCTTTTACTTATCCGAGAAAAGGGCAGATAATGTTTAATGTCTTACCTGAAACGCAGCACCTCTGGCAGTGCAGCACTTCTCCAGTACTGAAATGAAGTGTTAACCTAATTTTGGTGCTCAATAAGCTCCAGAGTGGGACTTGAACCCACAACCTTCAAGGTTGAGACTGCCACCCACTGAGTCTCGGCTGACAGTTACGTGAACCTCGAAATTCCCTCAGTCCTTGGGGAATATGAGCTCCCCCAATTAGGGGGGCAGGGCAATCATTATCAGTGCAGCTGTATAAATAGAGCTGGCCAGTGTGGGACTGGCTGGAGAGGGAACCAGGAGTGAGCTGCTGATACTGTGTACACATTGTTGTAAATAAAGTTTGACTCTACAAACTCGTGCTGCATTCGTCGTGGCCCTCACCTTCTCAGCATTTCCTGCATGATGCACGATCAATAACTACTAAAACGAGGTTGCAGTCCAACTGAAGGCTTTAATAAGCTAGATGTTTCCCCCAGCAGCTCAGGTACAGAATGAGGACTGCTGGGGCGGCACGGGTTCTTATACCCCGCCTATCAGGGCGGAGCAATTATACACTCTAGCCAATAGCAAGCATACAGATTCCACCAGTGGTACTTTAGCCTCTCAGGTACCGTAATACCTATAGTACCACATTCACCCCCTGTTAAAAAAAAGTCCGGCGGGGATGGTGGCCAGAAACTACAAAACATAACAACATGGTATAATTAGTTAGGGAGGTACCGTAATTCCTCTGTACAATGTTTAGTAACTATTTACAAGTCTGGTAGCTGTGTACATTTGGTTGTTTTATATTTACAGATTACAGTTAAAATGAAGCAATCAGTTGATCGGGGGCCCTGGTCGTCCTCTGTGATCGTCAGAGCCGAGGTGGTGACTCCGGTGGAGGCTCGGGCGTCTGTGAATCTGGGAGCGTGGCTTCGATCTCCATGGCAGCTTCGTCACCCCTAGACGGTGCTGGTGGGGAAAACGGGTGACCTGGGAAGGGAGCGCCTGCAGGGGGCGTCGGTGGGTGGGTGGGGGGGGGCCTAGACAGGGGCGGCGGAAGGACCGATCCTCCTGTAAGGTGCTACGGTGGAGGGGAGGGTGGGACTGGTGGCTGGAATGTGCGTGGAGTACCGGCGGGCGCCAGGTCCTGTAGGGAGACCGTATCTTTTCGGCCTTCGGGGTATGCCACATCGGCGTACTGGCGGTTAGCATGGAGTAGATGGGCTCTCTCGACCAACGGGTCCGACTTGTGCACCCGCACGTGTTTTCGGAGCAGGATGGGTCCGGGTGCTGGCAGCCAGGTCGGGAGCGAGGTCCCAGAGGAGGACTTCCTGGGGAAGACAAGGAGACGTTCGTGAGGTGTCTGATTGGTGGTTGTACAAAGTAGTGACCGGATGGACTGGAGGGCATCCAGGAGGGCTTCTTGCCAGCGGGAGACTGGGAGGTTCCTGGACCGTAGGGCCAGTAGGACGGTCTTCCAGACCGTTCCGTTCTCCCTCTCTACCTGTCCGTTTCCCCGGGGGTTGTAACTGGTCATCCTGCTCGAGGCGATGCCCTTGCTGAGCAAGAATTGACACAGTTCGTCGCTCATAAAGGAGGACACCCTTTCGCTCTGTACGTAAGTGGGGAACCCGAACAGTGCAAAGATGCTATGGAGGGCCTTGATGACGGTGGTTGCGGTCATGTTGGGGCAGGGGATGGCGAATGAGAACCGGGAGTACTCGTCAATCACGTTCGAGAAGTACGTGTTGCAGTTGGTGGAGGGGAGGGACCCTTTGAAGTCCATGCCGAGGCGTTCAAAGGGTCGGGAAGCCTTTATCAGGTGCGCTTTCTCTGGCTGGTAGAAGTGCGGTTTGCACTCCGCGCAGATTTGGCAGTCCCTGGTGGCAGTCCTGATCTCCTCGATGGAGTAGGGCAGGTTGAGGGTCTTGACGAAATAGAAAAAGTGAGTGACCCCCGGGTGGCAGAGGTCCTCGTGGAGGGCTTGGAGGCGGTCCACTTGTGCGGTGGCACATGTGCCGCGGGACTGGGCGCAGGAGGCTCATTCAGCTTCCCGGGACTATACAAGATCTCGTAGTTGTAGGTGGAGAGTTCGATCCTCCATCGCAAGATCTTGTCGTTTTTTATCTTGCCAGGCTGTGCATTATCGAACATGAAAGCAACCGACCGTTGGTGCGTGAGGAGAGTGAATCTCCTGCCGGCCAGATAATGCCTCCAATGTCGCACAGCTTCTACTATGGCCTGGGCCTCCTTTGCGACTGAGGAATGGCGGATTTCAGAAGCATGGAGGGTACGGGAGAAGAAGGCCACGGGTCTGCCCGCTTGGTTGAGGGTGGCCGCCAGAGCTACGTTGGATGCATCGCTCTCGACCTGGAAGGGGAGGGACTCATCGATGGCGTGCATCGTGGCCTTTGTAATGTCTGCTTTGATGCAGCTGAATGCCTGGCGGGCCTCTATCGACAGGGGAAAAACTGTGGATTGGATCAGTGGACGGGCCTTGTCCGCGTAGTTGGGGACCCACTGGGCGTAGTAGCTAAAAAACCCGAGGCAGCGCTTCAGGACCTTGGGGCAGTGAGGGAGGGGGAACTCCATGAGGGGGCGCATGCATTCAGGGTCGGGGCCTAGAACTCCATTTCGCACTACGTAGCCGAGGATGGCGAGACGGTTGGTGCTAAACACGCATTTATCCTTATTGTAAGTTAGGTTAAGGATTTTAGCGGTCTGGAGAAATTTACGCAGGTTGGTGTCGTGGTCCTGCTGGTCGTGGCCGCAGATGATGACATTAACGAGATACGGGAATGTTGCCCGTAAACCGTACCGGTCAATCATTCGGTCCATCTCGCGCTGGAAGACTGAGACGCTGTTAGTTGACACTAAAGGGAACCCTTAAGAAGTGATAGAGCCACCCGTCTGCCTCGAAGGCAGTGTATTTGCAGTCACTAGTGCGGATGGGGAGCTGGTGGTAGGCGGACTTGAGATACACTGTGGAGAAGACATTATAATGCGCAATCCTGTTTACCAGGTCGGATATGCGGGGGAGGGGGTACACGTCCAGCTGTGTAAACCTGTTGATGGTCTGACTGTAGTCGATGACCATCCTACGCTTTTCCCTGGTCTTTACCACCACTACTTGAGCTCTCCAGGGACTGTTGCTAGCTTCAATGACTCCTTCCCTCAGTAGCCTTTGGACTTCTGACCTGATAAAGATCCGGTCCTGGGCACTGTAGCGTCTGCTCCTGATGGCGACAGGTTTGCAATCCGGGGTGAGGTACGCAAACAGGGAAGGCGGGTCGACCTTGAGGGTCGCGATGCCACAGACAGTAAGGGGGGGTATAGGGCCGCCGAATTGGAAGGTCAGACTTTGAAGGTTACACTGGAAATCTAAACCCAGGAGTGTTGCCTCGCAGAGGTGGGGAAGGACGTAGAGACGGAAATTTCTGAACTCCCTGCCCTGGACCGTGAGGTTTGCTACCCAAAACCCCATTATCTCCACTGATTGGGAACCGGAGGCCAGTGAGATTTTTTGATTAATGAGGTGGATGAGGAGAGAGCAGCGCCTTACCGTGTTGGGGTGTATGAAGCCCTCCGTGCTCCCAGAGTCGATTAGGCAGGACGTCTCGTGCCCGTTGATGAATACGGCCGTCGTAGCGGTTGAGGGTGTTCGAGGTCGAGACTGATCCAGAGTCACCGAGGCCAATCGCAGTAGTTGGGAATTCTGTTCAGGCAGTGTGTGGTCGGCCGAGCTGGGGTCCAGGCGGTTCATCCAAGATGGCGTCTCCCATAGGTCGCACATGGCCGGGGGTGCACAAAATGGCGGCGCCCATCCCTCAAGCGTAGCGTCCGTGGAACAAAGTGGCGGTGCCCGGGGTCCGCACGTGGCCCTGGGTAATGGGGGTGGCGGCGACGGCTGGCCACACGGGGTCCTTGGAGAGGTTTGTGGTGGTGGTCCGGATTCGCCGCTGGAGACCGCGGCCACCGCTCGGGCCTGACATACCCTCACAAAATGGCCCTTTTTGCCGCGTCCCTTGCAGGTGGATGTGCGGGCCGGGCAGCGCTGGCGGGGGTGCTTGGCCTGCCCGCAAAAGTAGCAGCGGGGCCACTCGGGGTTGCCAGGCTGCCTTGCAGCGCAGGCCTGCGGGGGAACGGGGGAAGTCTCGGGGTCGGCCGCTGCGGGGTTCCAGCTGCCAAGGGGGCTGCCGTGCGGTCGGGAACGTAGGCGCGGGCGTTCCTGGAGGCCACGTCCAGGGAGCCTGCAAGGGCCTGTGCCTCCCTGAGACCCAGGTTGTCCTTCTCTAAAAGGCGTTGGCGGATTTGTGATGAAAGCATACCTGCTACGAAAGCGTCCTGGACTATGAGTTCCACGTGTTCGCTCGCCGAGACTTGCGGGCAGCCGCAGCTTCTTCCCAGCACCAGGAGTGCGCGGTAGAATTCCTCCAACGATTCCCCAGGGGTTTGCCGTGTTGTTGCAAGCAGGTGCCGGGTGTAGACCTGGTTTACTGGGCGAATATAGTGTCCTTTTAGCAGCTCGATTGCTGCATCGAAGTCTTCCACTTCCTCGATGAGGGTGTAAATCTCCGGGCTCACCCTTGAGTGCAGGACGTGCAGTTTCTGCTCTCCCGTGGGTGCGTTTTCGGCCGTCTCGAGATTACCCTTTAAAACACGCCAGCCAGTGCTTAAAGATTGCTGCTGAGTTTGCTGCGTGGGGGCTAAGTTGCAGACAGTCCGGCTTGATCGGAGCTCCATCCTTTATTCTTAAAATTCTAGCTTATTAAATTGATGCACGATGAATGTACACTAAAACGAGGTTGAAGTCCAACTGAAGGCTTTAATAAGATAGATGTTTTCCCCAGCAGCTCAGGTACAGAATGACTGCTGCTGGGGCGGCACGGGTTCTTATACCCCGCCTATCAGGGCGGAGCTATTATACACTCTAGCCAAAGCAAGCATACAGGTTCCTCCAATGGTACTTTAGCTTCTCAGGTACCGTAATACCTTTAATACCACACTGCAAAAATGAAAATATATGGCTATTGTGAAGGGAAATGCCTTCACAGGATGGCCACAGTTGCGGCCAGTGATATGGTGGCTGCGGGGGTCTCAAAGTCATCTGGAGCGTGCTTGCTGTCTTGTGTTGCTGGGAAGCTGCCTTCCCAGCTGAACACGAGGCCATTTAAGAGCCAGTCACATCACTGTGGGTCTGGAGTCACATACAGGCCAAGTAAGGATGACAGATTCCCTTCCCTAAAGAGCATTTGTGAACCAGATGGTTTTAGATCTTCGACTTTTAACCCCAGATCTTCATTGAATTTAAATTTCAGCTGCCATTGTGGGATTCACACCTGGGTCCCCAGAGCATTACTCTGTGCCTCTGGATCCAGTGACAATATCACCATGCCATTGCCTGACCCCTTACCATTGAACTAGTAAAATACATGTTGTAGTTTAAAAATGCTCAGCATAATAATGATTAATGTGGGAGTGGAGAACAGTACCGCCCACAGTATGACGTATTTGTTTGACATGACAGTAGGCAGGAGACTGTTGTACGTAAATACTCAAGTAGATGTGAGTGTGAAGTCTGGTCTGGGCTACACATTGTACATGTGTATGATGTGTTGGGTGCTCTGGATCCGTGGAACACATACAGGTCACCAACACTTAAAATAGTGCAACACTATTTTATTAAGTCAGAAACTGTTGAACATACTTTCACTGTGGGTCAACACGATATTAGATTGAACGAAAGACCTATGCCATGTCCTAACCAGTCTGTGCACTCAGCACATGGTGAATGTCTGTGTTGCAGGCTGTGAGCTCTGTCCTACTAGGAGGCTGCAGCTCGAATGAGCGGGAACTCTGATGCCCCCTGTCTTTATAGTGCGTGTGCTCTAACTGGTGATTGGCTGCGGTGTTGTGTGTGTTGATTGGTCCCACTGTGTGTCCATCAGTGTGTGTCTGCACCATGATATACTGGTGTATATTATGACATCCCCCTTTTATAAAAGAATGTACATGTGTGGCAATAAATAATGTACGGTGAGAACGTTCCTAACTACGTGTGGGGTGCGAAGACATATTTACAGGACTATGCACATGAGAACTAAGCTATTTACATGGGAAGGTGCCTGGTGCAGAGAAGCAGTATGCAACAAGAATAATGAGATGAACACTATATACAAACCAGGGAAACAATCAAACAAAGCAACAAAACAATTCAGAAAGTCTTTAAGACCGCAAAGTTCATAAATTAAGTCTCTGAGGTGGGCGACGAATTCTGGTTGACCGCCTCAAGGGTGGTTCGAGAGCCGCCGGTTCAGGAGTGGGCTGGACTGCGTCAGAGTCATGGGGAGGCGGAGTGACAGGGAGCTCTGCATAGTCCGTGGCAGGGTCAGCAGGAGGGCGAGGCGACACTGGAGGATCACGTGGCGAGCGTGGAACGAGATGAAGGGCGCGTCGATTGCGGTGCAGAATGGAGCCATCCGGTAGACGAACCAGGATCGAGCGGGGGGCCACCTGCCGAAGGACAACAGCGGTTGCAGACCAGCCACCATCCGGAAGATGGATGCGGACGTTGTCATCTGGAGCCAGAGCAGGGAGATCAGCTGCACGGGAGTCATGAGCCGCCTTGTGCTGTGCACGAGACAGCTGCATCCGGCGAAGGACCGGAACATGGTCGAGGTCTGGGACATGAATGGACGGCACTCAGGGTATGACCCATGAGCAACTGGGCTGGTGACAGGCAGAGTGATAGGCCAGCAAGGCGAGGTAGAAATCGGACCCAGCATCGGCAGCCTTGCATAGGAGCTGTTTGACTACATGTACTCCCTTCTCCGCTTTGCCGTTGGATTGGGGGTACAGGGGACTGGATGTCACATGGGCAAAATTGTACCGCCTGGCAAGGTTGGACCATTCCTGGCTGGCGAAGCAGGGGCATTACCCGACATAACTGTGAGCGGGATGCCGTGTCGAGCAAAGGTGTCTTTACAGGCACGGATGAACGCAGACGAGGTGAGGTTGTGTAACCGTATCACCTCCGGGTAATTCGAAAAGTAGTCCACGATCAGGACATAGTCTCTACCCAGCGCGTGGAACAGGTCGATGCCTACCTTGGTCCATGGTGACGTGACCAACTCATGGGGCTGCAGGGTCTCACGTGGTTGGGCTGGCTGGAAGCGCTGACAAGTGGGGCAGTTGAGCACTGTGTTGGCTATGTCGTCATTAATGCCGGGCCAGTGCACTGCCTCTCGGGCCCGTCGGTGGCACTTTTCCACGCCAAGGTGGCCCTCGTGTAGTTGTTCCAGGACAAGCTGGCGCATGCTATGCGGGATGACAATGCGGTCCAGTTTTAGAAGAACCCCGTCTACTACCGCCAGATCATCTATTGCATTATAGAACTGAGGGCATCAGCCCTTGAGCCTCTCGTCTGTTAGGTGGCGCATGACACGTTGGAGCAAAGGGTCAGTCGCCGTCTTGCGGCGAATTTGGACGAGGCGTTCATCAGTGGCAGGTAGATTGGAGGCCGCGAATGCCACATGGGCGTCAACCTGGCAGACAAATCTCGCTGGGTCACATGGAGTATTGACTGCCCTGGAGAGAGCGTCAGCAATGATGAGGTCTCTGCCTGGGGTGGAGACCAGCTGGAAGTCAAATCGCCGGATCTTGAGAAGAATACGCTGGAGGCAAGGCGACAGGTCGTTCAAGTCTTTCTGTATTATATTGACCAGCGGGTGATGGTCGGTCTCGACGGTGAATTGAGGAAGTCCGTAGACATAATCGTGAATCTTAACCACACAGTCAGAAGGCCCAGGCACTCCTTTTCTATCTGCGCGTAGCGCTGCTCCGTGGGGCTCAGGGCGCTTGACGCATATGCAACGGGGTCCCATGATGAGGCCTCATCACGTTGAAGGAGCACTGCCCCAATGCCGGATTGACTGGCATCGGTTGAAATTTTGGTCTCCTTTGCTGGATCAAAGAAAGCTATGACCGGGCCGTGGTCAGTTTTGCTTTGAGTTCTCTCCATTCGCGCTCGTGGGCAGGGAGCCATTGGAAGTCTGTCGTCTTCCTGACCAGGGGCGTCATTCTCCGACCCCCCGCCGGGTCGGAGAATGGCCGTTGGCCGCCGAATCCCGCCCCCGCCCCCGCCGAAGTCTCCGGTACCGGAGATTGCGTGGGGGCGGGAATCGGGCTGCGCCGGTTGGCGGGACCCCCCGCTCAATTCTCCGGCCCGGATGGGCCGAAGTCCCGCCCAGAAATTGCCTGTCCCGCCGGCGTAAATTAAACCTGGTATTTACCGGCGGGACCAGGCGGCGTGGGCGGGCTCCGGGGTCCTGGGGGGGGGGGCGCGGGGCGATCTGGCCCCGGGGGGTGCCCCCACGGTGGCCTGGCCCACGATCGGGGCCCACCAATCCGCGGGCAGGCCTGTGCCGTGGGGGCACTCTTTCCCTTCCGCCTCCGCAACGGCCTCCACCATGGCGGAGGCGGAAGAGACTCTCCCCACTGCGCATGCGCGGGAAACTGTCAGCGGCCGCTGGCGCTCCCGCGCATGCGCCGCATTTCCGCGCCAGCTGGCGGGGCAACAAACGCCATTTCCGCCAGCTGGCGGGACGGAAATCCCTCCGGCGTCGGCCTAGCCCCTCAATGTTGGGGCTAGGCCGCCAAAGATGCGGAGCATTCCGCTCCTTTGGGCCGGCGCGATGCCCGTCTGATTGCCGCCGTTTTTGGCGCCAGTTGGCGGACATCGTGCCGGTGGTGGAGAATTTCGCCCCAGGTTCCTGAGAGCCGTGGTATGAGAGGCGAGGTTAGGGATGAACTTCCCTAAAAAATTTACCAGGCCCAGAAATCGGAGGACCACCTTCTTGTCCTCTGGTGTTTTCAGAGCTGTGATAGCAGCTACCTTGTCCGCATCCGGCTGCACACCCAATTGGGAGACGTGGTCCCCGAGGAACCTGAGTTCCGTCTGACCAAAAGAGCATTTGGCCCTGTTGAGGCAGAGGCCCTGCTCATGTGTACGTTTGAATACGCGCTGGAGGCGACTAACATGCTCCTGCGGGGTGGTGGACCACATGATTATGTCGTCGGCATAGACGCGAACACCTTCAATGCCTTCCATCATTTGTTCCATAATCCTATGGAACACTTCTGTAGCTGATATGATCCCAAACGGAATCCTGTTGTAACAATATCTGCCAAAGGGGGTATTAAATGTGCAGAGTTTCCTGCTGGATTTGTCGAGCTGGATTTGCCAGAATCCTTTTGAGGAGTCGAGTTTGGTGAAGAGCTTGGCGCGAGCCATCTCACATGTGAGCTCTTCACACTTGGGAATTAGATAGTGCTCCCTCATGATATTGCGATTTAGATCCTTGGGATCAATGCAAATTCTCAATTCGCCGGAAGGCTTTTTTTACACATACCATGGAGCTGACCCAGTCGGTTGGTTTCGTGACTTTGGAAATCACTCCTTGGTTCTGGAGGTCCTGCAGCTGCTGCTTGAGGCAGTCCTTAAGGGGTGCTGGGACCCTGCGAGGTGCGTGCACCACAGGCGTGGCATTCTGTTTTAATAAGATCTTGTAGGTGTACGGGAGCGTGCCCATGCCCTCGAAGATGTTGTGGTGCTGGTTGATAATGGCGTTGAGTTGCGCCCTGAAGTCGGTGTCCTGAAAGGCAGACATGTCGTCAGGAGAGAGAGAGTGAACTCTCTGAACTAGGTTCAACAGCTTGCATGCCTGCGCGGCAAGCAGGGAGGCTTTCGAGGAGCCCACAATTTCAAAGGGAATGATGGCTTTGCGTGACCTGTGCATCACTTCAAGTTGACACGAGCTGCTGGCATTAATGGCATTGCCATTATAATCTAATAGCTGGCAGGCTGATGGCAGGATGGCTGGTTTGACACAAAGGCTTTGGAGATTATGAGATTGGCGGAATCGTATTTGGGACCGGTTGACCATCAGGGTGGCACACCACTCATCGTCTGGATCGATGCTGTATACCGACAGCGGCTGGTGTCTTTGCTTCGGGGACACCCTGTTTTTTGTAACGATACCGACTCGAAAAGGCGCCTTCGGGTCCTCGGTGTTAATGTTGGGTACTAGGTCCGCATCGGACTCGGTGACCTTGGGTTGAATGGCTCGGACATTCCTGCGAGGCTGGCTGAAGCGATATGAATTGGCAGGCTGAGCTGATCTGCATAAAGCAGCATAGTGGCCAAGTCTGCCACATCTCAGTCATCGTCGGGATTTGGCAGGGCATTGCCGCTTTAAATGTGTGGAACCACAGTTGCCGCACGTCGTAGCGTCAGTACGTTCGCTGCGCCACCGCACATGCGCGGTGCGGTAGTACATGGTGCGCGCCTACACATTACGTTCGGCGACGTTGCCGTCCCCTCGTTTGGTGCACAAGCGCGGGAGTACACGAAAAGCACGCAAATTGGCAGCCCTCATCCAGGCTGAGGCCCTGGAGTTGCTCGATTACTTGGACCCGTTCCGCCTCGTGGGGACCTTGCCGCGCCGTTTCAGCCGCTTGGATATGGGGATACCGACTCGTGGCGTTTTCATGTAGCACGCAGTTCTCGATGGCGGTCGCTAGGGTGAGCTGCTTTAGCTTGAGGAGCTTCTGGCGTAGGGTGTCCGACTGAACGCTGAAAACGATCTGGTCGCGTATCATGGAGTCGGAGGTGGGCCCGTAGCTACAGGACTGCGCAAGGATGCGGAGGTGAGTGAGAAAAGACTGGAAAGGTTCATCCTTGGTCTGCAAACACTGTTGGAACACGTAGCGCTCGAAACTTTCATTCACCTCTATGCTGCAGTGAGTGTCAAACTTGAGGAGGACCGTCTTGAACTTTGTTTTATCTTCATCATCCGCAACGGTGAGAGAATTGAAAATGTGATGCCATGGTCTCCGGCCGTGGATAGGAAGAGAGCGATCTTCCTGGTGTCTGAGGCAGCTTCCCGGTCTGTGGCTTCAAGGTAGAGCTGAAGCGTTGTTTGAATATCTTCCAGTTGGCCCCTAGGTTACCGGTGATGCGGAGCGGCGGCGGCGGGCAGACGCTGTCCATTTTGCAGGATGACTGTAAGCTGGTGGGAGGCAGATCACTTGCAGGTAGGTCTAAGAAGTTCTAATATTCCTCAACTCCTGGTATCATGATGTGTTGGGTGCTCTGGATCCGTGGAACACATACAGGCCACCAACACTTAAAATAGTGCAACACTATTTTATTATGTCAGAAACCGTTGAACACTCTGCCTTGTCCTAACCAGTCTATGCACTCAGCACATGGTGAAGATCTGTGTTGTAAACTGTAAGCTCTGTCCTTCTGAGAGGCTGCATCCCGATGAGCGGGAAAACTGATGCCCTCTGTCTTTATAGTGATTGTGCTCTAACTGGTGATTGGCTGCGGTGTTGTGTGTGTTGATTGGTCTTGCTGTGTGTCCATCAGTGTGTGTGTCTGCACCATGATATACTGGTGTATATTATGACAGTGTATATATTTATGTGATACCAATAAACATTACTGTTCATCCTAACAATCCTCTGAACGTCAGTATGAATGCTACTGAATGTCCCTCGCAGCATCTGACATTTGCAGACAGGTAGTTATCCTACTCCTGATCCAATATTCAGGAACTCGGGAAAGTGTCTGGGATTCAGGACAGTGTCAGGGAAACTGCATACTGGCCAGCGTCAGAAATTCTGTGACCCCCCCCCCCCCCCCAGCACCCCCCCCACTTTCATTCATACCCCCATATCATTGCAAAATACTACCCAGGATGATTATGGTCAACAGAGATCAATCACTGAGGCCCAAGGACATTGCTGGAGGGATCGATGCAGAGAGCTGCACATTGACCATCTTCATCCATCTCAAAACCCTTCGATCCATTGTAAGGTCCGGGATGATTCGACAGTGTGCAACTCCACTCACAACTCCTCTAATAATGATGCAACCCATGCCAGCTGACAAGATGACTTGAATAACGAAGGGTCACCATAGGCTGGAGCTTTAGCTGGATAAGCCGTTTTAGCATCATGGTCACAGGATCAGGGCACAGGCTGAGAGGTCTGATAAAACTTTTGCTTCCTCCGCCTATCTGCTTGGGACAATTTGACAGTGTGTTGTGATACTGAAAACATTCCAGGACAGAGGAGTTCATCGCAGAGCAGTGACGTGACAAAACCATCACTTCTAAGTCGCACACCATCCTGATATAAACATATAGCATTATTCCTTAATCATTGCTCTGTCAATATCTTGTAATTGATTACTTGGCATCATTGCCACAAAGAGCAGGTCAGCCACCTTCGCAGCAGGGTTGGGCTGTAACTACAGCTTTACCAGTCTCGCCTACATCCCAGGAATAAATAAAAGAAACAATCCATTTAAATTAGAGGTGCAAATCGTCTCGTGCCATGATTGGAACTAGTTGCTATTATTTAAAGCCTAATTATGCTATTTTTGTTAATAATAACCATTTCCCGCAGGAAAGAAAATGTTGAGGAAATTATCCATACGTGAGGCTCATGTTTATTAGAACTGTGATTACGTGTGATGTGTAGTGAAGTTTAAAGTTGTTATTTTAATGATTATCACATGGCTCTGGTAATGTGAGGGCGATGTCAGGTCCGTGTGCTGATCCAAGTCATTTAGTCTCAGCTCAGGTTATCAAATGCAAGCTGGAATTGAACCATGTGTTCCAAGTGTGTCATGCTGAAATTTCACTATCGTGGATCGCACGGTTTCTTAAACCTCAATCAAAACCAGCAGAAACCAACATTTGTAACAATATACTGGACTTTAGGATGTTTCTGAGAGGAGAGTAAATTAGCCTTTGTATCCCCCATTTATTTATTGGGATTTTCAATTGTTTTCAAAAGATTCACATCAAACAAACAACAGCATATAAAGATAGCGTTATGTATCAATGTACAGCAGGTACAGCATAAAGCAATAGTCATTACTGGGTGCTCCGGTTTCCTCCCACAAGTCTCCCTCTGTGTACCCGACCAGGCGCCGAAGTGTGGCGACTAGGAGCTTTTCACAGTAACTTCATTGCAGTGTTAATGTAAGCCCATTTGTGACAATAAAGGTTTTTATTATTATTACTACATAATTGGGATCAAATAAGACTGGATGAATCAGGGACAAAATCCCCAACATGTTCCTTCCACAGATAAATTACCTCTCTGCTCAAACAGGATACAGGAACAATATACAGCTCCATCTCACCCATCACTACAAAACTGAATGACAGACGGCAAAACAATACCCAGACAACCCCAGCGCTATGGGGGAATCGACAAATTCTTACAGCTCAATTTAAACTCTTCTCCAGATCAGGAAGAGGCAGACATCCTCCTCCTTTGAGACGGCAAAACAACAAAGTGAAGAGAAGGAGAGGACTGGGCACAACCAAACCTTAATACTCAGCCTCGAGTCTCCCATAGAGGAAGTAGAAAGAGAGCAAAAACAAGAGTTGAGATCAAGAGTGCGAACTTCCATAATCCTATCTCCCAGTTCCAGATCAAAGGACAAAACAGATCACCGCACCAAGGATTCCCGTGAGACCCCAGCACGGAGATTTAGCCAGTTTGATCCCTTACATAACATGAGACTCTCCTCCCCCACAAACCATTCAATATACAAACCAACAACAGGACCAATATCCCATGCCTCAACGGAGAAGAGAAAAAAGAATCCCTTTTGGGATACGCACCCACTCGTCACATTGCCTACCAACTGATAAAGGATATTTCAGACAGGCCTCACTCTCAAGAACTCTGACAGCAGTGAGAACACAGTAAGAAGTCTTACAACACCAGGTTAAAGTCCAACAGGTTATTGTGACATCGAAACAAACCTGTTGGACTTTAACCTGGTGTTGTTAGACTTCTTACTGTGCTCACCCCAGTCCAACGCCGGCATCGCCACATCGCAGTGAGAACAGTCAAAGAGGGCAGCCAGAATCAGGAGAAACAACCGACTCTCCCTAAAGGGGAATCCAACAAACCCCAGTCCTCAGCCGGATAATACGCTGCCCACCTGGGCCTGAAGAAGAAAAAGATGCAACCAACACTAAAACTCTGACTGTGGGGGACCTTCCTCAAACATAGCCAGGCTAGAACAAACCTTACCACCCGTACCCTCCACAACTCCCCCCCACTCTGTCTCTGCTCTTCTTCGCTCCAAGTATATATTAGATAAAGAAACTGAACAAATCCCAAAACCAACATTTAGCTTAACATGATAAAACCTTATTAAATCAGGATAACCAATGGTGTGGGAAATCACACCAAAATTATTTATTTCCCTGTAAACAGATAAATTGATAACACAACATTAACAGACAACAACATCTAGGATAACAACGGAGACACACGAAGGAAGTAGACATTTCCACTTCTGACTAGATAGCCAGTTCTCAATCTCGGCTGGGAACTCCTCCACCACCTCACTGAAGACACCAGGCATGAATAATTTCCTCGCTGGTTCCACTTCATCCTCACCCAAATGTCTCAGGATGGGCGACAGGCCATGCTACAGGGACCCAACCGTGGGGAGTCGCGCTTCCACCAGAGACAGCGCTCTCTCGGCTCCAGAAACCTCCTTGTGCGTCACCACCACCTCCATAAAGACACCTCGTAACTCTGGAAATTGTGCTTTAACATCCTGCGCCACTGGGCAAAACTATCAGACTGATCATGTTCATCGTTCGCAGTCATCATCCATCAGTGCACACATATCGTCGGGGCATCTGCACCACCAAAGACAAGGTTCCACCCCAACCCCCTCCAGCAGTCACAAAACAACGGGAATTAAAGCATACTGCCTGAACTCAAAAATTCTGAAACATTGACCAACAAATCTCGGCACAAAGTAAAAGCCATGTAAACCGAAAAAGAGCATAAAGGTGATGTGCGCAAGGATTAGAAACTTTGATTGAAAGATGAGCAGAGCCGGAGTTCGCGAAAACGCAGCCGCTCCCGCACTCACATCACCTGATCCCCTTGTATCTAATATTGTTTTCGCAAATGCATTATGGGTGCCACACTGCCAATGTGGACCAAATACTGTGACAGAAATGTTACAAACAAGTGATGAAGGATCAAGTAGCTCCCCTCTTACTCCTCATCTGACTGCATGAGGTTTTTTAAAAAGATAAATGGACATCCTTGGCAATTAATGAGTGTTTAATTGTGAACGTGCTGCTACTGTAAAAGACACACACAGACAGGTTTCCTTGTAAGTTTTTCCAAAGAAAAGAGATTAGTATCAATTGTGCTTGACCCAGTCTAATCGAAAAATAAACACACTCCAACCACACACATCAGCCAGTTAAAATTCAAGGAAAGATTAAATAGTCTTTTTAAGAGTCCAATAAAGGTATACAGGCCTTGTTATTTCAAATAACTGAATAAATGTGGTACATTATTGAAAAGCTAATATTTGTTACTGATGCACGATCAATTAAACTCAAAGACGCGTTTGTATCATAACTGAGGGCTTTAATAGACTAGATCTGTTCCCCAGCATCTTCGGTACAGAATGAGGGCTGCTGGGATGGCACCTGTTCTTATACCCCGCCTGTCAGGGCGGAGCCACATACCAAACAGCCAATGGTAAGCTGCTAGGCTTACCCAATGGTCTACAGCCTCTCGGGTACTGCAATACCTGATACTACCACAGTTACCTAAAAGTCATCTCGCTGATGATGGGATGTTTTCAGGTTGAGCTCAGTGGTCCTTCCTGATCTGGCAGTGAGACAATTTAAATATGTTCATGGATGATTCATTTTTATTCTGGTAGAGCCAGCAGCTGCTGGGTTCTTAAATCACTGCCTATGGCAATTGGATAGTTAATCATCAGACGAGGCTCAAACTTGCACATGGGATGGAGAAAAAGAGAGAGAGCAAGAGAGGTCCACTAGTCGCTTTGGCTTCCAACTTTGCGATCTTTCTTAAACACTGATAATAACTAGTTGGCTTGTCACAAGATGCTCTCTCTTCAACTGACCAACTATCCAAATATGGTCATGGCTAGTGGATTCCAGGTCCATAGTTTATGTGAGTAGATTTCCAAAGGGTTGTGAATCTATGGAATTCCTTGCCCAGTGAAGCAGTTGAGGCTCCTTCATTAAATGTTTTTAAGATAAAGATAGATAGTTTTTTGAAGAATAAAGGGATTAAGGGTTATGGTGTTCGGGCCGGAAAGTGGAGCTGAATCCCCAAAAGATCAGCCATGATCTCACTGAATGGCGGAGCAGGCTCGAGGGGCAAGGGGGCCTACTCCTGCTCCTAGTTCTTATGTTCTTCTTATGATTGGGTAAGTTCATTGTCTGGACGATTACATCGAATATAGAGTCCCCACTCGGGTGAATATAGCAGTTGATTGTTTGGATGTTTTGAAAATGGGATAGGAGATGATCCATTCACACTCGTTCAAGGTTGACTAAATATTAATGGCTTTGGAATGCAAAAAGTACAGTCATGCGAATGTTCAGCCATCTTAGAACTCTGCTGTTTCAAGTCACTGGAATGTAGTTTATCCTCTTAAAACTCAATCAGTATTTTTCAGCCAGTAAATCCACACATTTTTTGATGTAGAACATCAGTTTACAACAGGAGGCTGCTGATGAAGTACAGGATTCAGACGTATTTGAAAGCACCACAGAGGGATGATGTATTCAAATCTGTCACAAAACGAGATGACTTTTAGGTAACAAATATTAACTTTTCAATAATGTACTAGATTTATTTGAAATAATAGTCAGGAAAAACTACTAAGTAAGATGTAATCCTATTTAATTTCATAGAGTTTCATAGAATTTACAGTGCAGAAGGAGGCCATTTGGCCCATCGAGTCTGCACCGGCTCTTGGAAAGAGCACCCTACCCAAGGTCAACACCTCCACCCTATCCCCATAACCCAGTAACCCCACCCAACACTAAGGGCAATTTTGGACACTAAGGGCAATTTATCATGGCCAATCCACCTAACCTGCACATCTTTGGACTGTGGGAGGAAACCGGAGCACCCGGAGGAAACCCACGTACACACGGGGAGGATGTGCAGACTCCGCACAGACAGTGACCCAAGCCGGAATCGAACCTGGGACCCTGGAGCTGTGAAGCAATTGTGCTATCCACAAGGCTACCGTGCTGCCCTTTGATCAATGTTAAAAATAATCATGTGGAAGGAACTGTCTTCTTAACATGTTCAGCATTTTCAATAGGCTCAATGGCAACTCCATATTTGTTGCCATTTAGGTGAAGCGGGTGAAGAGGCTGTGCTGCCTCTGAAAAGGTCCTGAGACCCTGGGCAGCACGGTAGCACAAGTGGCTAGGACTGTGGCTCCACAGCGCCAGAGTTCCACGTTCGATTCCCCGCTGGGTCACTGTCTGTGCAGAGTCTGCACGTTGTCTGCGTGGGTTTCCTCTGGATGCTCCGGTTTCCTCCCACAGTCCAAAGACGCACCTGGATTAGGTCAATTGGCCGTGCTAAATTGCACTTAGTGTCCAAAGTGTTAGGAGGGGTTATTGGGTCTCAGGGATAGGGTGGAAGTGAGGGCTTATGTGGGTCGGTGTAGACTCGATGGGCCGATTGACCTCCTTCTGCACTGTATGTTCTATGTTCTACCCATGTAATAAGCTGTGTTTTTCTGGTATTTTTGAAAGCAATACCACCCTGAACAGCAATGTGGTGCATTAATGAATTAGACCTCCATCACTTTTTTTCTGCTCAGTCCGTTTATTTTATTTTTATATTTTTGCAATTATGGGGCAGTTTAGTATGGCCAATCCAGGTGCATTGCGCATCTTGGGTTGTGGGGGTGAGACCCACGCAGACACGGAGAGAATGTGCAAATTTCCCGAGGCCGGGATCGAACTCAGGTCCTCGTAGCCGTGAGGCAGCAATGCCAACCACTGCGCCACAGTCCATTTATTAAGGCCGGTGACAACATTTTCATCAGTGGATTCCCCATGTGTTCGGAAGGCAGCATCAGCCACAAAATGTCACAATTTACAAAGGAAAAGAATTTGCAACATCGCAGGATTCCTCAAAGTGTTTTACAACTAATTAAATACTTTTTGAAGGATAGTTACTCTTTATAATATATGGAATGTGAAAACCAATTTGCTTAGGACAAGGTCCCACAATCAGCCAGGTCACAGTGACCTGTTTCAACGATGCTGGTTAAGAGCTAGATATCGCCCAAGACTTTGGAAAGCTACCTCTGCTGTTCTTCGAAACGGTGATGTGTGTGATCTTATATGTCATCCCCGGGAGAGCAGGTGGGCCTCAGTTCAATGTCTCATCTAAAAGATGGATTTTAAAACATGTAAGGTCAATGGAAATCTCAGTCCAAGCTGGCTTTTAAAATGTGCCATTTTAGCAGGGGGTGGCATGTTGGAAATCTTCCTTGCAGAGTCAACAGAAGAATTTCAACTCGCCAGGTGAGGTCGATGGAACATGGAGACCAATATCACAAATGCTGCAGGCCAAAGTAGAGTCCATTTTAACGGGCGGGCTAATTAACATTTCTCTTGCCTGCTGACTGCACAAAATGGACATCCAGAGGGAGAGGTGTGGATTTGGGCCGATCAACTATTGAAACCAAGCAGTTCAGCTACCGGGAGCGTTGTGGGATGGAGTAGTGGAGAGCGCTCAGGGCAGCAGCATCCCAAATTTTCCACTGAGTTTTTATCCGTCAGGCTTTACTGAATGGGCATCCAAGATTAGGTCCTCAGTTATGCCAGCAGCTGATTGCACTGAGATCCGATCGAACTGTTCGGATCCTGGGTTGTAGATATTTATGAGGCTCCTTCCTGAATCAGGACTCCGTCCAGGGCTTAGAAAGCATTGACAAGTTTGATGTGAAAATGCCGGTTGGGTTGCCCAGTTGGACTGGGAGAGGCAAAAGCAAGACCATTCAGATGCTGCGACCATGGATGGACGGACAACGTGCGACAATCGCCAGGCAGGAATGTTCCCTCCCAGTCGGGAAACACTTCAGCAGTCAAGGGCATTCAGCCTCTGATCTTCGGGTAAGCATTCTCCAAGGCGGCCTTAAGGACGCGTGACAACGCAGAATCGCCGAGCAGAAACTGATAGCCAAGTTCCACACACACGTGTATGGCCTCAACCAGGACCTTGGATTCATGTTGCATTACATTCACCCCCCACCATCTGGCCTGGGCTTGCAAAATCCAACCAACTGTCCTGGCTTGAGACAATCCACACCTCTTTAACCTTTGATTATCCCTCTCTCCAGTTGCTCCATCTGGACCTGTAAAGACTTAATTACCTGCAAAGACTTGCATTCAAAGTATCGTCTTGCATCATTGACTTTGTCTTTTTATATGTTTCTGGAACCCACCTCTTCATTCACCTGATTCCAAATAAACCTGTTGGACTTTAACCTGGTGTTGTAAGACGTCTTACTATTGACAAGTCTGACATTTGTTGACATGTCATTGAACATAAGAACATAAGAACTAGAAGCAGGAGTAGGCCATCTGGCCCCTCGAGCCTGCTCCACCATTCAATTAGATCATGGCTGATCTTTTGTGGACTCAGCTCCACTTTCCGGCCCGAACACCATAACCCTTAATCCCTTTATTCTTCAAAAAACTATCTATCTTTATCTTAAAAACATTTCATGAAGGAGCCTCTGCTGCTTCACTGGGCAAGGAATTCCATAGATCCACAACCCTTTGGATGAAGAAGATCCTCCTAAACTCAGTCCTAAATCTACTTCCCCTTATTTTGAGGCTATGCCCCCTAGTTCTGCTTTCACCCGCCAGTGTAAACAACCTGCCCGCATCTATCCTATCTATTCCCTTCATAATCTTACATGTTTCTATAAGGTCCCCCCTCATCCTTCTAAATTCCAACGAGTACAGTCCCAGTCTACTCAACCTCTCCTCGTAACCCAACCCCTTCAGCTCTGGGATTAACCTAGTGAATCTCCTCTGCACACCCTCCAGTGCCAGTACGTCCTTTCTCAAGTAAGGAGACCAAAACTGAACACAATACTCCAGGTGTGGCCTCACTAACACCTTATACAATTGCAGCATAACCGCCCTAGTCTTAAATTCCATCCCTCTAGCAATGAACGACAAAATTCCATTTGCCTTTTTAATCACCTGTTGCACCTGAAAACCAACTTTTTGCGACTCATGCACTAGCACACCCAGGTCTCTCTGCACAGCAGCATGTTTTAATATTTTATCATTTAAATAATAATCCCTTTTGCTGTTATTCCTACCAAAATGGATAACCTCACATTTGTCAACTGTGAAAAATCGCTTGGAAGGTTTTCCATTGTTCCTCAGCTGTTTCACCATAAAGTCTTTGCTCGCAGTCTACCTGAGATAGTTCTTCTCTCATCCCATTGTAATCTCCTTTGTTTAAGCACAAAACACTAGTGTTTGATTTTACCTTCTCACCCTCCATCTGTATTTTAAATTCCACCATATTGTGATCGCTCCTTCCGAGAGGATCCCTAACTATGAGATCAGTAATCAATCATGTCTCATTACACAGGACCAGATCTAGGACCGCTTGTTCCCTCGTAGGTTCCATTACATACTGTTCCAGGAAACTATCGCGGATACATTTTATATCCTTCGGATTTCGGCGGCAGCGGTGCGCAGGGGCCTTCTTGGAGGTGAGTAGTGAGTTTAAAAGCTCTTACCTTTACAGGAGCAGCCCTTTGGATTTCGGCGGCAGCGGTGCGCAGGGGCCTTCTTGGAGGTGAGTAGTTAGTTTAAAAGCTCTTACCTTTACAGGAGCAGCCCTTTGGATTTCGGCGGCAGCGGTGCGCAGGGGCCTTCTGGGAGGTGAGTAGTTAGTTTAAAAGCTCTTACCTTTACAGGAGCAGCCCTTCGGATTTCGGCGGCAGCGGTGCGCAGGGGCCTTCTGGGAGGTGAGTAGTTAGTTTAAAAGCTCTTACCTTTACAGGAGCAGCCCTTTGGATTTCGGCGGCAGCGGTGCGCAGGGGCCTTCTTGGAGGTGAGTAGTTAGTTTAAAAGCTCTTACCTTTACAGGAGCAGCCCTTTGGATTTTGGCGGCAGCGGTGCGCAGGGGCCTTCTTGGAGGTGAGTAGTTAGTTTAAAAACCTTACCTTTACAGGAGCAGCCCTTTGGATTTCGGCGGGAACCGGAAGTTCGACCTCTGGCAAGTTTCCCCCCCCCCCCCCCCCCCCCCCCCAACCAATAAATTCTGGTGGAGAGGAAACCCGAGACACTACACGTGTAGTGTCTCCCACCCGCCCTCCTCCTCTAACCTAATAATAAGACCCATTGGTGTAAGGTAAGTGCCATATTATATTATTAGCATTGTGCAGGCCAAGGATTGGAGGTGGAGGAGCAGTCTCTGCCAGCGAGAGAACCTGAGAACATCTCAGAAGGTAAGCAAGTGATTTTTACTTTGATACCTTTTTTTCAAATTGTGTGTGTCGGGGGGAAACTGAAGTGACATCACAGAAAAGCTGTGACCTGAGTGGCTGGTTGGGATTCTAACCTAAATTTTTTTGAGTATTTGGGAACTAATTAAACATAATAACTTAATTATAATTTAGAGGATATCTAAGCCAGAGATCGGAGAATATTATAGTTAGCTATCGCATTTCTATTAGAAATCTAGTGCTAGGAAACAGATAGTTGACAGTAACTTTGTAATTAAAAAAAAAAAAAGTATTTATAAAAAAAAAAGACAAATTTTAATTTTAATTAATTGACGCAATGTCAGTTAGAGGGGTGCTGTGCTCTGACTGTGAGATGTGGCAGGTCCGGGAGGCTTCCAGCGTCCCGGATGGCTTCATCTGCAGAAAGTGCACCCAACTGCAGCTCCTCACAGACCGCATGGTTCGGTTGGAGCAGCAATTGGATGCACTTAGGAGCATGCAGGTGGCGGAAAGCGTCATAGATCGCAGTTATGTAAGTGTGGTCACACCCAAGGTGCAGGCAGAGAAATGGGTGACCACCAGAAAGGGCAGGCAGTCAGTGCAGGAATCCCCTGTGGTTGTCCCCCTCTCGAACAGATATACCCCTTTGGATACTGTCGGGGGGGATAGCCTATCAGGGGAAAACAGCAGCAGCCAGAGCAGTGGCACCACGGCTGGCTCTGATGTTCAGAAGGGAGGGTCAAAGCGCAGAAGAGTAATAGTTATAGGGGACTCTATAGTCAGGGGCACAGATAGGCGCTTCTGTGGACGTGAAAGAGACTCCAGGATGGTATGTTGCCTCCCTGGTGCCAGGGTCCAGGATGTCTCCGAACGGGTAGAGGGAATCCTGAAGGGGGAGGGCAAACAGGCAGAGGTCGTTGTACATATTGGTACTAACGACATAGGCAGGAAGGGGCATGAGGTCCTGCAGCAGGAGTTCAGGGAGCTAGGCAGAAAGTTAAAAGACAGGACCTCGAGGGTTGTAATCTCGGGATTACTCCCTGTGCCACGTGCCAGTGAGGCTAGAAATAGGAAGATAGAGCAGACAAACACGTGGCTAAACAGCTGGTGTAGGAGGGAGGGTTTCTGTTATCTGGACCACTGGGAGCTCTTCCGGGGCAGGTGTGACCTGTATAAGATGGACGGGTTGCATCTAAACCGGAGAGGCATAAATATCCTGGCCGCGAGATTTGCTAGTGTCACACGGGAGGGTTTAAACTAGTATGGCAGGGGGGTGGGCACGGGAGCAATAGGTCAGAAGGTGAGAGCGTTGAGGGAGAACTAGGGAATAGGGACAGTGTGGCTCTGAGGCAGAGCAGACGGGGAGAAGTTGCTGAACACAGCGGGGCTGGTGGCCTGAAGTGCATATGTTTTAATGCAAGGAGCATTACGGGTAAGGCAGACGAACTTAGAGCTTGGATTACTACTTGGAACTATGATGTTGTTGCCATTACAGAGACCTGGTTGAGGGAAGGGCAGGATTGGCAGCTAAACGTTCCAGGATTTAGATGTTTCAGGCGGGATAGAGGGGGATGTAAAAGGGGAGGCGGAGTTGCGTTACTTGTTCAGGAGAGTATCACAGCTATACAGCGAGAGGACACCTCAGAGGGCAGTGAGGCTATATGGGTAGAGATCAGGAACAAGAAGGGTGCAGTCACAATGTTGGGGGTATACTACAGGCCTCCCAACAGCCAGCGGGAGATAGAGGAGCAGATAGGTAGACAGATTTTGGAAAAGAGTAAAAACAACAGGGTTGTGGTGATGGGAGACTTCAACTTCCCCAATATTGACTGGGACTCACTTAGTGCCAGGGGCTTAGACGGGGCAGAGTTTGTAAGGAGCATCCAGGAGGGCTTCTTAAAACAATATGTAAACAGTCCAACTAGGGAAGGGGCGGTACTGGACCTGGTATTGGGGAATGAGCCCGGCCAGGTGGTAGATGTTTCAGTAGGGGAGCATTTCGGTAACAGTGACCACAATTCAGTAAGTTTTAAAGTACTGGTGGACAAGGATAAGAGTGGTCCGAGGATGAATGTGCTAAATTGGGGGAAGGCTAATTATAACAATATTAGGCGGGAACTGAAGAACATAGATTGGGGGCGGATGTTTGAGGGCAAATCAACATCTGACATGTGGGAGGCTTTCAAGTGTCAGTTGAAAGGAATACAGGACAGGCATGTTCCTGTGAGGAAGAAAGATAAATACGGCAATTTTCGGGAACCTTGGATGACGAATGATATTGTAGGCCTCGTCAAAAAGAAAAAGGAGGCATTTGTCAGGGCTAAAAGGCTGGGAACAGACGAAGCCTGTGTGGCATATAAGGAAAGTAGGAAGGAACTTAAGCAAGGAGTCAGGAGGGCTAGAAGGGGTCATGAAAAGTCATTGGCAAATAGGGTTAAGGAAAATCCCAAGGCTTTTTACACTTACATAAAAAGCAAGAGGGTAGCCAGGGAAAGGGTTGGCCCACTGAAGGATAGGCAAGGGAATCTATGTGTGGAGCCAGAGGAAATGGGCGAGGTACTAAATGAATACTTTGCATCAGTATTCACCAAAGAGAAGGAATTGGTAGATGTTGAGTCTGGAGAAGGGGGTGTAGATAGCCTGGGTCACATTGTGATCCAAAAAGACGAGGTGTTGGGTGTCTTAAAAAATATTAAGGTAGATAAGTCCCCAGGGCCGGATGGGATCTACCCCAGAATACTGAAGGAGGCTGGAGAGGAAATTGCTGAGGCCTTGACAGAAATCTTTGGATCCTCGCTGTCTTCAGGGGATGTCCCGGAGGACTGGAGAATAGCCAATGTTGTTCCTCTGTTTAAGAAGGGTGGCAGGGATAATCCCGGGAACTACAGGCCGGTGAGCCTTACTTCAGTGGTAGGGAAATTACTGGAGAGAATTCTTCGAGACAGGATCTACTCCCATTTGGAAGCAAATGGACGTATTAGTGAGAGGCAGCACGGTTTTGTGAAGGGGAGGTCGTGTCTCACTAACTTGATAGAGTTTTTCGAGGAGGTCACTAAGATGATTGATGCAGGTAGGGCAGTAGATGTTGTCTATATGGACTTCAGTAAGGCCTTTGACAAGGTCCCTCATGGTAGACTAGTACAAAAGGTGAAGTCACACGGGATCAGGGGTGAACTGGCAAGGTGGATACAGAACTGGCTAGGCCATAGAAGGCAGAGGGTAGCAATGGAGGGATGCTTTTCTAATTGGAGGGCTGTGACCAGTGGTGTTCCACAGGGATCAGTGCTGGGACCTTTGCTCTTTGTAGTATATATAAATGATTTGGAGGAAAATGTAACTGGTCTGATTAGTAAGTTTGCAGACGACACAAAGGTTGGTGGAATTGCGGATAGCGATGAGGACTGTCTGAGGATACAGCAGGATTTAGATTGTCTGGAGACTTGGGCGGAGAGATGGCAGATGGAGTTTAACCTGGACAAATGTGAGGTAATGCATTTTGGAAGGGCTAATGCAGGTAGGGAATATACGGTGAA
This sequence comes from Scyliorhinus torazame, assembly GCF_047496885.1. Taxonomy (NCBI): domain Eukaryota; kingdom Metazoa; phylum Chordata; class Chondrichthyes; order Carcharhiniformes; family Scyliorhinidae; genus Scyliorhinus; species Scyliorhinus torazame. The sequence continues at coordinate 134,176,410 of NC_092725.1, forward strand.
TGGTAGAACCCTCAAGAGTATTGAAAGTCAAAGAGATCTAGGAGTACAGGTCCACAGATCACTGAAAGGGGCTACACAGGTGGAGAAGGTAGTCAAGAAGGCATACGGCATGCTTGCCTTCATTGGCCGGGGCATTGAGTATAAGAATTGGCAAGTCATGTTGCAGCTGTATAGAACCTTAGTTAGGCCACACTTGGAGTATAGTGTTCAATTCTGGTCGCCACACTACCAGAAGGATGTGGAGGCTTTAGAGAGGGTGCAGAAGAGATTTACCAGAATGTTGCCTGGTATGGAGGGCATAAGCTATGTGGAGCGATTGAATAAACTCGGTTTGTTCTCACTGGAACGAAGGAGGTTGAGGGGCGACCTGATAGAGGTATACAAAATTATGAGGGGCATAGACAGAGTGGATAGTCAGAGGCTTTTCCCCAGGGTAGAGGGGTCAATTACTAGGGGGCATAGGTTTAAGGTGAGAGGGGCAAAGTTTAGAGTAGATGTACGAGGCAAGTTTTTTACGCAGAGGGTAGTGGGTGCCTGGAACTCACTACCGGAGGAGGTAGTGGAGGCAGGGGCGATAGGGACATTTAAGGGGCATCTTGACAAATATATGAATAGGATGGGAATAGAAGGATACGGACCCAGGAAGTGTAGAAGATTGTAGTTATGTCGGGCAGTATGGTCGGCACGGGCTTGGAGGGCCGAAGGGCCTGTTCCTGTGCTGTACATTTCTTTGTTCTTTGTTTGTTAAACTCCTCCTCAAGGCTGCCTTGACCGACCTGGTTAAACCAATCGACATGTAGATTAAAATCCTCCATGATAACTGCTGTACCATTTCTACATGCATCAGTTATTTCTTTGTTTATTGCCTGCCCCACCATGATGTTACAATTTGGTGGCCTATAGACTACTCCTATCAGTGAATTTTTCGCCTTACTATTCCTGATTTCCACCCAAATGGATTCAACCTTATCCTCCCTAGCACCGATGTCATCCCTTACTGTTGCCCAGATGTCATCCTTAAATAACAGAGCTACACCACCTCCCTTACCATCCACTCTGTCCTTCCGAATAGTTTGATACCCTTGGATATTTAACTCCCAGTCGTGACCATCCTTTAACCATGTTTCAGTAATGGCCACTAAATCATAGTCATTCACGATGATTTGCACCATCAACTCATTTACCTTATTCCGAATACTACGAGCATTCAGGTAAAGTACACTTATGTTGGCTTTTTTTTACCTCTGTTCTGAATCTTAACACCTCGATCAGTAACCTCTCCTAAGTTATATTTCCTCTTAACCTTTCTCCTAATTTTCCTTGTCGTTGAACCCATATCTTCATGTAACAACCTGCCGCGTCGCTTACCATTTATGTTTTCACTTCCTGTTTTATTCCTTTTAGTATTCCTGGTCCTATTCACTGAGCTCCCCTCAGTCACTGTACCTTGTACTGTCGCCCTTTTTGATTTTTGACTATGGCTTCTCTGCCTTACACTTTCACCCTTACTGCCTTTTGTTTCTGTTCCTGTTTTACTACCTTCCAACTTCCTGCATCGGTTCCCATCCCCCTGCCACATTAGTTTAAACTCTCCCCAACAGTTCGAGCAAACACCCCCCTAGGGCAGCATTCTCCCATTTTGAGACTCAGGGTGGAATTCTCTCTGTCTCTGGCAGGGTGCGAGAGCCGACGGGAAAACTCATGTTGAAACTGCCGGCATCAACTGGGGTTTTTACCACCATACTGTTGGGAACATTTAAAGAAAAATTAAATAAGCGCGTGCTCTGATTGAGCCTGCCCCGCCAACAGCTTAATTCTTTAAAGATCGGGTCACTATTTGTAAAGACCGTCCCAGTGCGCAAAAGTTCACCAGAGAAACACCCCCCTCCCCGCCCCCGCCCCCCGCCCCCCCGGTCAAATGCAACCCCTCCCCCAGGTACTGCACAGGCACTGCCCCCTGACCTGGGCATGACCCTCTCCCTCATGAGCAGCACAATCGGCTGAGCTCCTCTAGGAAGTTGGACCGCAGTAGGAACTGAAAGCATCAGGTAATTGTGAAATTGTCAGCGGCTGACAATCAGAATGAGGATGTTTCTAAACATTGCGGTTAGGATCAATGGGGGGTACTTCAGGTGCATTCAAGATGCATTAAAGCGTGAAGGGAAATATAAATAAACAAACCTCCCGACTCCTGTGTATAAACCATTAAGCTGTCAATCAAAGACTAATTAACGGTACTGCACTGTGAAATTTAATAAATCCAAAAAAAATCAAAGGATCTCAGGAAATGTCAAAGCTTTTGAAAGGTTGTGAGCTTTCTAGGAAGGCTCATGGATTTCAAAAAACTGCAGTGTTAAAAGCAAGAGGCCGAGGGGCAGCTGTGAGAGCTCCTGGCTGGTATCTTCAATTAACTGCCTGATCTACTAATCAGCTGTCAGCAGAGCAGTTCAAAGTGGGAAGGCCACTTCAATGTTTCACCGTTCACAGACAAGGAAGATGATGTTGAACAGGGAGCGGCCTGAAATCACCAGGCCAATAAAGATCTTCTGGAAATGGCAGTCCAGACAGTGGACCCCCAGCCCAGGGGGAATCCTGAGCTCAGCCCATTACGCCCTGCCTGAGCTCACCTAACCTCCAGAACCTTGGGGGGGGGGGGGGGGAGCCTTCCTCTGCAGCCTGGCAGCAGCAGAGGAGCACATGGGCAATAGACCTATTTCCTTAACCACCCTCAGGGTCCATTGCACCATGTCTGCAATGTCTTTGGGCCAACGGGGCAGAGCCAGAGACTTGCAACTGGTCCGCTGCCCGGAGCCAATCCCATTTTTGGACCAATGCGGGATTCTCCGCCCGATCGGGATTCCCGATTACAGCAGGTGGTAGCAGATATATTCCCCCTATGACATTTTGTCCCCCACTCGATTCTCCGCTCCTGCCTGCCACTAAACGGCCACAGGTGGGATAGTCAAATTACACCCATTGGTCACGATTCAGTGTCATTTTGAGGGGGACGCTCGGGCTGATTTATATCGGGTGGAGGGGCATGATCCAGAATGCAATTCACCCACACTTAGTGAAAAAAATGACCTCCACATGAATCACAAAGCGCCAGAGTCCCCAGGCGTCTGATTCGCCTGACTCAGCTGCTCACTGTTAACAAGGGGTAAGCAGCATTTAAACAGCCCCTGGGCACTCACTCCCAGACAAGCCAGGAGGGTGGCAACACAGACAACTGCTCCTCAGTTTCTGGTTGCAGACCTGGTCAAACTTCTGGACGCCATGGAGTAGAGGCAGGGCACCCTGTACACCACCGAGGGGTTAGGAGACCCCAAAGCACTGTGATGGGCAAGGGGGGCGGGGAGTTGTCCTGACAAGCGAGTCCTTACCCCATATGAAGAAAAGGCTCTGGGGAAGATGGGGGTTGCTGAGGAACGAGTGGTGACCGAAAGTAAAGTTGGCCTCTGCTAGAGAAGTGAGGATTCACTGCACCTTCGTCCAGATAACCTGTTTGAAGTGAATTGTTGACATCCCAGACTCTTGTCCTCCCTTTTCACTGCACCCACCCAGGACTGGCTCCACCAGATGATTCAGAGGCTTCTGGAGTTAACTCCAGCTCCCTCTCCGTTCCATGGAGTAGCCCACGGGCCCACGGGCACCCCAAGGGAGGAGGAAACACTGGAGCCCACCTGGGGCCTTCCACCAAGGAGAATTCGTCTTCTGACTCCTCCCTTCCTGACACCAGCGCATCTCAAGGGCAGCAGCTGGAACAGGGTGGCACATATGACATGGGTAAGTCATAGAATCATAGAATCAAACATAGAATCATAGAAACACAGAATTTACAGTGCAGAAGGAGGCCATTTGGCCCATTGAGTCTGCACCGGCCCCTGGATAGAGCATTCTACCCAAGCCCACGCCTCCACCCTATGCCGTAACCCAGCAACCCCACCTAACCTTTTTGGACACTAAGGACAATTTAGCATGGCCAATCCACCTAACCTGCACATCTCCGGCCAGGGTCCTGTGGCTTCAGGGCCTCCAGTGTATGGCCACGAAGGGAATCAAAGGGCCCGGAAGGCAGCCGGCTGCCTCCACCTTTGATATGAATCTGGGGGAGACACCTAGATGTAGCACTAGACTATGGAGAGGTTATCGGAACACTAAGTGGGCACTGGTGAGGTCAGTAATGGTAGTTAGAGTAAATGTCAGATTAAATGTTCACCATTAAAATATGTCACACCTGAAACATGCAAAACCTCTGACACAGCTTTCCAACAGGATGGGTGTCAGGGTTCTTCCTGATGATTCCCTTTTTTCCCCATTCTTTACTTTTGCTGTTATCATTTTGATCCATGGATGATTAATGGACATGTGTCTTGAAGTAAAGCAGCAGAGGGAATGAGGAATTTAAAAGTTACGACAGAGAACACCCTGCTACTTTTGGACAGAAAACTGTAGATTTTCCAGCACCCGAGAGATAGGGTGGGGCTCGGTTCAATTGGTTGGCTGGGTGGCCGATGAATTGGCCAAAAGGCTGTATTCTGCCTGGCAACAGGTGGTGATTGGATACTGCCTGAGTGGGATGATTTTCAGAGACCTAGGAAGAGCAGAGTTGAGAATTGGACACACAGAGAAAGGATCTGTTCTCTCTCTCCCTTGTGTTTTCTCCAGAGATTCTGTGAGTTGATGTATTTCTTTTTTTAAATAAATTTAGAGTACCCGATTCATTTTTTCCACTGAAAGGGAAATTTAACGTGGCCAATCCACCTACCCGGCACATCTTTTTTTGGGGTTGCGAAACCCACGGAAACACGGGGAGAATGTGTAAACTCCACACGGACAGTGACCCAGAACCGGGATCGAACCTAGGACCTCGGCGCCGCGAGGCTGCAGTGCTACCCACTGAGCCACCGTGCTGCCCTAGAGTTGATGTATTTCTGAACCCTTCTTTGAGATAGCTTTCAGCTAGAGATTTGTCACTGTCAGTGGGGTGTGAAATAGAATGTAAACAACCAAGTACAAAGGTCGAAAGGCAGGCAGACTACAACATTGAAACCACAGAGCCCATTGAAACTTCAAGGGGACTGAAAGGGACTTTAAGCAGGCTAGTGCAAATGGAAAATGGGGAAGTTCAAAGTGTTGATGCGGGTGACTCCCGGGCTGGAGCTCCATTCGACTTTAATCTTGCTGATGAGATTAGAATTAATGCAAATGAGTTGTCCTTTCTGGATGAGTTCCTGATCGTCCTGGCTGGAGCAGGCCGGGAGAATGGCAAACTGTTTGGCACCCGCCGCAAATCCTGTGTTGGGATTCTCCCACTATTTTCCTGGCATAGCGGGTTCGGCACTGGGCACAAGGCGGCCAGAGAGTCACCCTGTTATACTCACAATCTGGAGATATATCACCATTTTTTGTGCTAAAGTACCAGACTAAAACGTCAAAATTGTTGCATTAATATATGACCAAGCTTGCTTCTGTCCCGACTCTGTATTATCTGCCATGCAATATAAATTAACAACTATCAGTTCAATCTGATGTAAAATGATTTCAAATGGTACCTTTTTTTCAGAATTAACAAGAGATCAATGTTTTTTGGAGAAGGTGATGCTTAATTGAACTGGATGGTGTTGGCAGCGAGGAAGGGGGGAATACGTCAGTTTCTGGGGTGGGTAACAGAAGGCAAAATGGTCCTTCTGGCGATGAACGTGATGGAGGGAATCTGTCATCAGATTCATTTTTAAAGCTGTTTTTTATCGTGTGCAGTAGTGACCGAGTCAGGTAACAGCTCCCACAACAGCTAAATGGAGCGCTCTGAGCCCTCGGCGGGGCAGTGTCCGGTGATGTGAGTCATTCACTGGGGTGGACCACTGCCACAGTCCAGGTTCACTGTAAGGATCCACTTGTGCTGGTTTGCTTCATAAAGGACAGTGCCGTAGCGGTTGCAGAATGCCCATTGTTGACGCGGCAGGTTGAAGCCAAGTGGGCGGGCAGGCTGTGGGATCTGTGATGAGGAAGTGTTTTTTAAATGGTGGGGTGTTGGTTCCATTCCTGTTGCCACAGGGCCTCTGCTGTTATTCCTTGGCACGGTACTCTTAGCCATGACACGATGGGAGGCCAGTAGGACTGGTGAGGTTCCTGTGGAGGAGCAGGCTTGGGTTGGTGTAAACCTTCACCAGGAGCTTTCTTGTTGCAATCTCCCTCGGATTAATTGAAACAACCTCAGGAATATCAGCAACAATGAGGATGGTGGCCAGAGGAGTAAGGGACCAGGCGGCCATGCTAAGATAAGAATTATTTTTTTAATCAGCATTTAAAGTGACGAGGAAAACATGGGGCGGTATTCTCCTCCCCCCCACCCCCCCACCGGGTGGGAGAATCGCCGGGGCGGCGTGCGAATCGCGCCACGCCGCCCCAACTCCTGCATGCGATTCTCCCACCCTCCCGAAACCAGCGGCACGCGAATCGCGCCGGGCCGCTCGGAGAATCGCCGCAAATTGGGGGGGGTGGAGGGGGGCTCCGTTCCCGGGGGGGGGGGGCCTCCGGAGTGGCCTGGTACGCGATCAGGAGCAACCGATCGGCGGGTCGGCCTCTCTGTCGGCGGGCCTCCTTTCTTCCAGCGGCGAGCCTGGATCCATCCGCCATGTTTGTGCGGGGCGGCCTGGGGAGGACGGCCACCGCGCATGCTCTAGTTGGCACCGGCCCAACTGCACATGCGTGGGACCCAAGGCGCCGCGTCTTTTGCGTGGCGCCGGGTCTCTGACGCCGCGCCGTGGACGCGCCCCCATAAATCGCGCGACGCCCCTGCTGGACCCACGGATTGGGGAGAATAGGGGTCTGGGAACGGGCGCCAATGCCGGAGTAAAACACTCCGGTTTTTACCCCGCCGTCGGCACTTAGACTCCTGTTGGGAGAATCCCGCCCACTGTCCTTAGAATTTTCAGATATCCAAGACTGTAGTTAAGAGTGTAATTTTAATACACTTACTGCAATTACATTTTGAAATAAACACATTTAAATAATATAACTAAGGAGTTGTCAGGCTAGAGAGTACAAGAACCAAACACTAATATTCCACTAATGTTGTGGGCCTTCATTAACTAACTAGTAATAAAAACAATAAAATACTCAAATGTCTATAATTGATATGAGAATCAATATTGGTCAGTCGCTAACTGTTTAAGTGAGACCGCAACCAGAGCTATCAGCCTTTCCTGGTACCTTTAAAAGAAACATCCCACAGTGAAAAATCGCACATTTTGTTTGGTTAAATGGGTTTTGACCTTCTGCCTTTTTGCTACTTCAGAACGGTGAAGTGTAAAGCCAAATGAGGCTGGTGGTGTAATAGATGTAATGAAGTTCAGTGTCAATGAAATGGGGAAGGTGACAGACAAGAAATGAGTCCCAATGGTGCAGTCTAAGTGCCATGGATAAAGATTCTCTGGGGAAATGTTTCTCATTAGTTCTCAGATACAGTTCAGTAATTCAATAGCCATAGGTTAACATTAGTCAAGAGACACAATATGGTGGCGTATACGGTTTTATTCCTTGCCTTTTTTCTTGCAGCCCTACAGTGGGGGGAAAAAAATATTGTGTGCAGCGATGTTGCTTAGAGCAAGTTTGCAAGTTGTTCTACAAAATGCATACAGAATTCATTAGGAATTTGGCAAGCGGAAAGCAGATTTCATATAATATTCATACTTGCTTTTGGAGACAATTCTGAGCAATGAAGTTAAGAGCTTGTGCATCAAAGGAATGAGCATCTTGCATCTTCCCCCATGCCCCAAATTAAAGACGGTGTTCGATATGCACTGTTCCTGCATGTTGCAGGAATTGCAATTTCCCACCCGGGGAAATATTCCGTGAGCAAAATAACTAAGATAAAGAGGGAATGGTTAAAAGTAGACAGACTCACTATTAAATGTTTAAAGCAATCGCCTTGTCCACAATTCGGCAGCACAGTAGCATTGTGGATAGCACAATTGCTTCACAGCTCCAGGGTCCCAGGTTCGATTCCGGCTTGGGTCACTGTCTGTGCGGAGTCTGCACGTTCTCCCCGTATCTGCGTGGGTTTCCTCCGGGTGCTCCGGTTTCCTCCCACAGTCCAAAGATGTGCAGGTTAGGTGGAGGTGTTGACTTTGGGTAGGGTGCTCTTTCCAAGAGCCGGTGCAGACTCGATGGGCCGAATGGCCTCCTTCTGCACTGTAGATTCTATGAATTAAGTATGGCCAAATAATTGATCAACGCCAGTGGTATAAGACGCGCATATTCCGAAATAAAATAAATATTGCTCCTAATATATATATAAAAACAAATTTCTATGATAGATAATTGCTAATTTAGTTTAATTTTACACTGGATTATCGATCGCTTGTACAAAGCGTTGCTAAAATGTATGAATGAGCACTTTTAAATGTAAGATATCTAATATTGCCCCTCCAACCCCCCTCACTCCCAAAAATGTATCTTAATAATTTCTAGCTATTAGATTGGGAGAGTAAAATTAATCAATCTTATTATGTATTAAAATAGCACAGTGGTTACCACTGTTGCTTCACAGCGCCAGGATCCCAGGTTTGATTCCTGGCTTGGGTCACTGTGCGGAGGTCATTTGGCCCGTCGGGTCTGCACTGGCCCTTGGAAAGAGCACCATACTTAAGCCCATGCCTCCACCCTATCCCCATAACCAAGTAACCCCACCCAACCTTTTTGGACACTAAGGGCATTTTAACATGGCCAATCCACCTAACCTGCACATCTTTGGACTGTTGGAGGAAGCCGGAGCACCTGGAGGAAACCCACACAGACACGGGGAGAACGTGCAGACTCCGCACAGACAGTGACCCAACCCTGGAATTGAACCTGGGACCCTGGAGCTGTGAAGCAACAGTGCTAACCACTGTGCTACCGTGACCCCCACATAGTTCTCTCCGTGACTGCGTGGGATTCCTCCGGGCGCTCCTGTGTCCTCCCACAAGTCCCAAAAGACTTGCTGTTAGGTAATTTGGACATTCTGAATTCTCCCTCAGTGTATCCAAACAGGTGCCGTCTTTTCACAGTAACTTCATTTCAGTGTTAATGTAAGCCTACTTGTGACAATAAAGATTTTTTAAAAATAAGAGTCAGAGACTTTTACGGAGAGTCCCAGGTAATAGAGGAATTGCCCATCCGGAGTTGGATCTTTCCGGGCACTGCCAAGCTGGCAGGGGCACTGCCTAGGTGCCAGGGCAACAGTGCATGGGTGCCTGGGTGCCAGGGTAACACTACCAATGGCCAGGGTGTGAGGGGGGCCATGCCCATGAAATGAAGGTGGAGATGGGGTTTGAAGGCTGGGGGAGTGCAGGGCAGGCAAGTAGGGGCCTCTGGAAGGTTGGATGGGTAATTGGTGGGGGTCCTGGAAGGGAGGGCGTGCTGTAAGAGGGCTTGGGGGGGGCATTAAAATAGGGGAACCCCCAGGGACTCCATAGTGGGGTGTCCTCACTTGGGGTGTGTGGGGTGATATTGTCCATGGGTGGGTGGGGGGGGGGACCCACAAGCTCACTTAGAGATCGGGGCACACTCTCCAAATTATGGCCCGATCTAAGAGTTCAGCCCCCCCAGTACTAAAAAAAATTCTAAGGACTGGATTCATCCGCCCCGCACATCGCAAGAACGTCACGGGCAAGTCGCGGACAATGGAGAAGTCCACTGACCTCGGGCGGGATTCTCCGGTCGCCAGGCAGATGCTGTCAGACAATCCCACCCTAAGTGTGGGCTAAACCGGTGAGGAACTCCCCAGGCCCAAAAAAGTGACCCGTGGTGTGATTGAATTGCGGTGGGGAGCTCGCCGGCAGAGCCAACGGGAAACTCCTGAAAAACCCGCCACAAATTAACGTAGGAATTTGGGGGTTGAATCGCGCCCAACAACATCTGGATTTCCATGTGTAACTGTGCATGTATGGACTCCACAAGGTGCTTTCAATTTCATAGGAATAATGATGGCGATCGCTGACAGTTTTACTATCATTACCCCCGCAAACTCTGGGCCATTAATAATTAAGCATGACCAATAGCATTATTTGAGCCCGGTGGACTGTCTTGAAACACTAGCAGAATTGTCTAATGATTCAAGATCTAGCTAATTTCATTTTAATGAAGAAAATGCCTGCTTTGGTACCTTTCATTTTAGCAGAATTATTGAGTCCTCCTTATTAATGATATTCAATTTCATTTTTAATACTTGCATAAAATATGCTGAGTGGAAGAACACTTTACACATATTTAAAATATTAACATCACGTTTGCTAGAAGGTAGCTTTAAATTCAAATACTGGATCTCCCACAGACCACAGATAAGCCGCCAGCTCTCTTCGACTGGCCTGTTCCTTTCCACTTCCTATTGCTCTGGGGCAGTATGATGGTGTTAACTCTGCCACAGTAGTTCAGACAGAGCATCAGTACAGGTTCATTAGTGTTAGTGAATGCATCAACAGCTAATTCACAATAGAAGCTTCACGATCCCCCCCCACGCCGCTTTTACTGCAGATCAGGCTAAAAACATCACAATCCAATTGTAACGGTGCCTTATCTAAAATCAATGGCCCTGAAAATCTGTCTGAGGGTAAATTTAGCCTGCGTGCCCAGAGCACTGAGCCGAGACATCTGCCACAGCCAGATTAGTCAAAAGTCGGGGGGTAGTCATATCATTGGAAAGGCAGCACACATCTAGAACCTTCATAGACTCATAGAATCTCCACAGTGCCAAAAGGGGGCATTCGGCCCATCCAGAGAACCCTCTGAAAGAGCACCCTACCCCGACCCTCTCCCCCGCCCTATCCCTGTAACCCCCAAACCCCACCTAACCTTTTGGACACTGAGGGACAATTTAGAATGACCAATCCACCTAACCTCATAATCATAATCTTTTATTGTCACAAGTATGAAGTTACTGTGAAAAGACCCTAGTCGCCACATTCCGGCGCCTGATCGGGTAAGCCGGTATGGGAATTGAACCCGCGCTGCTGGGCTTGTTCTGCATTACAAACCAGCTGTCTAGCCCACTGAGCTAAACCTGCACATCTTTGGATTCTTTGATGACTCGGTAAATCTGTTGGCTGAGTGCCAAGGTGAGCGGACATTTCCAAAGGGGACGCTTTATTTTGTAAAGCTACAAGTTTTTCATCAGGGGCTCCACAGCCAGTCCCCTCCTGAGTTAGCCCCACATTCAGTGTCTGTTGGCCAAGTACGCCGGATGTGTCTGAACATACCTCCAGCAACCATCTGCCAGACCTCAAACAAGGCCCAGGATGTGGAAAATCTGCTGCTTGTAGAGGTCAACACTCTTGTCCTTGCTCTAATGTCAATAGCCCTGCTTGAGATAGTCATAGACTCCAGCATCAGTAGGCCATAGAGGAAGCTTCACCGCAGGGCTGGGACACATGTTCCAATCTAATGTTTGGTTAATCGGGCACACGCCTGCTGAAATTCTGGTCATAGTGTGCTGCAACGCCAGTGGTTTTAATGTATCTTGGTGTTTATTATTTTGAAACATAGGTTTCATTCCACCGTGACGGGGTTGGGAGGTGAACGTGTTTCCCTCTGGGAAGAGAATCATGCTGAATCACGCGATGTTGGGCTCAATAATTATGCAGCCAGGGTCTCCTGACCGTGCCAATGACGGGACGGGCAGGAGGTTTCCCACCCTATTATCAAACCCGGGTGCCATATTTAAAAGACGCCCGGACAGTTGATGCTTTCCCGATGTGGTCCGGGTAATGGCTCGGAGGCCCCAGGCAGCACCAGCACCAGGATTCAGCGACGCATCCCTGGGAGTACTGCTGAATGCAGTGGAGGACAGGAGGGGAGTCCTCTACCCTGGGGACGTAAGGAAGAGGCCCACCCGGCTCACCAACCTGCATGGGAGGCAATCGCCCAGGGTGGGGAGTGTGAACAGTAGACACCAGAGCACCGTCCTGCAGTGCAGGAAAGGGATGAATAGCTTCATTCACGCCGTGATTCCCTACTGCTCAAAGTCATCTCACAGGGTGGGAACTGGGCCTCAGTGGCCAGCCCACCACCTGAGCTGCCCATGCATAAAGGGTTTCTCAACATGATGCATCGATGCCTGAAAACGGTAAAGTTGCCATAGTCCCAGATGACCACAGGCTGCTTTCCCCTTTGAGGGGGCGAGCTGACTGGTGGTGATTTAACCTGAGGGTCACCACATCTCAGGCGAGGGGCAAGGTTGAGAAGGCGGGGACCTCATGAATAACCTCAGCCAGTACGGGAATTGAACCCGCGCTGCTGGCCTCGCTCTGCAGCACAAACCAGCTGTCTAGCCAACTGAGCTAGAAATAGCCACACTGTCCACGTAGTCTGCAGGTAGATCGGTGATAGTGGGAGATTGACCATGCCACACAGAGAGCCCTGACACAAAATATTGTGGAAGGGGGTAGAGGACACCAGCAAGCACAGCTAATACCATGACCTCTGGCTGGTTTAGCACAGGGCTCAATCGCTGGCTTTGAAAGCAGACCAAGGCAGGCCAGCAGCACGGTTCAATTCCTGTACCAGCCTCCCCGAACAGGCGCCGGAATGTGGCGACTAGGGGCTTTTCACAGGAACTTCATTTGAAGCCTACTTGTGACAATAAGCGATTTTCATTTTCATTTCATTCTTACTCCTTATCCCTTTATCTGCACCAGCTTACAGTTCTGAAGGGTGCTGCCAACGAACTCGAGTGGACTGGCTGCTGTGTGTCATTCACATGGGGATGGTGACGTTGTGGTAATACCACTTGATTAGTTATCTAGAGATCCAAAGTAATGCTCTGGGGACGTGGGTTTGAATCCCACCACGGCAGATGGTGCAATTTGACTTAGCAATAATCTAGAAAATAAAAGTTGATTTTTGCAAGAAACCCATTTGGTTCACCGATGTCCTTGAGGGAAGGATTTGCCTGCACGTGACTCCAGACCCATAGCAATGTGGTTGACTCTTAAATGCCTTCTGAACAAGGGCAATTAGGGATGGGCAATACATACACCTGTATCCCGAGTGTTGTCAAACCATCCTCCCTCCTTTGCAGGACAAGTTGTCCTTGAGGGAGAGGATATGGCTAACTTCGGCAGCTCACACCATGCGAAGAGTGGGCTGCCGAACTGGGGAGGATCAGGCATGTGGAGGCACTGAGTTAGGCATCTATCCTCCATCCTGTAAGGAACAATGTTAAATGGCTTGAGTGAGAAACCTACAGGTCACGCTCAGGGCCATGTTGGAGGCAGCCCGAGCAGTCACTCACAACCTTCTGTCGCAATTGCAGTGACCAGCAAGAAGAGGGTGAGGTCAGACCCCAAACCCAACTCCATCCAAAATTGCCCTTGGTGTTGGGTGGGGTTACTGGGTTATGGGGATGGGGTGGAGGTGTTGACCTTGGGTAGGGTGCTCTTTCCAAGAGCCGGTGCAGACTCGATGGGCTGAATGGCCTCCTTCTGCACTGTAAATTCTATGATAATCACCAGCTCCAGCCCGCAGAGGAGCGAGGATGAAGAGACTCTGCGGTGGCACATGTAGAGTCGTCACATCAGTCACCCACACCCTCCACCAGTCCAGAGGCTCACACCTCTGTGGGCGCGAGAACTGATTCAAGTCAGGTCACACATAATGGTGGTCACCGCACGGACATATCTACACAGCAGGAGGAGGCAGGGACGACCAAGTTCACCGCCAATCAGATAACCTCTGGGGAAGAAACCAAAAGAGAAAATACTGGAAAATCAGCAAATCTGGCAGCATCTGTAGGGAGAGAAAAGAGCTAACGTTTCGAGTCCAGGTGACCCTTTGCCTGGGGAAGAGACTGAGTCAGATGACGAAGGTCTGGAATGGGTCTTAGACAGGATGATTGAGATGCAGCTCGAGACAGGGGAACAGCAGGCAGAGATGTTGGCGCAACATGTAATTCCGATATGTGCGCATTGAGGTCTCCTTGGGGAGGGTGGCAGATGCCACAGAGACCTTTGTCCAGCAGAATGCCCTGTTTCTGCAGAAGATGTGTGTAGACCTGCATCTATCACAGTCACCATGGGTGAAGTTTTGCTGTGACTACACAAAGGGGGACAGGGAATCTTTCTGGGTTCCCTTTCTCCTGGAGGAGTCAGGGAAGGGTCCTTGGGCACCCAAAGGTGGATAGCCCTGGGACTTCCAATCATGGCTCTCAGCGCGTGTGTGGCTCTTAGGAGCCACGATGAGAGTGAGCTTTGAGACTCACTCAAACATCTTTTATTCTTCCCTCCCCCCCCCCTCCGCGAACCATTGACCCTCCCACTGTCACACCGAGAAACTCCTCAAAGTCACCCTGGAATGTCCCCAGTCCACATGACCCTCCAACCCATGCAGGTTAAGGTGCACAGGCCCTGCCTTCCCAGGGAACCCACCCCAGTCATAGTAGAAATGCTTACCCTCATCTTTTCCCCCAAATCCATCTGCCCTTTAAACTACCGTCAAACAATCCTCGCTTCTCCTTCATCTAATGTCTCTGAACCATCCCTCTCTCACCCTAATGGATTCAACTACCTCCCTTGACTGGCACCTTCCCTTCACAGCACCAATTCCCTCAGTTTGCACCCGCCCCCCTCCACAGGAGTCAATAGTCAATGCCCCGGATCCCTCCCTTTGAACCCCTCCACTTACACAAAGTGCCTCTCATTCCACAATGGTCCTTCCCATAGTCATGCACCAGTAACCATCGTGCCCACTCCAAGACCCCTGCAGCATGCCACTCTTTCCCCTAACAGCCCCAATCTCATCCGCCCTCCCTGCCGCACAACACTGGCCATCGCCTCTCTCATGTACCTGATGGAGCCGGCCACCTGCTGATCCGTGACCCAAGCCCTGGATACTGCAGCCACTCGAAGGTCTGGCTTCATCCATGCTCCACCCATCCTCTGATCTACATGATGTTCCTGGATCCATCGTCACGAGATCCTCCAATCCTCCCAGTCTCCACAGCTTGCCCCAGGCCTCCATCTAGCAAAGTCCCAGCATGTGCAAGCCATATTGGTCTGGACATGACCTGGATCAGCGTGAAAACCCGCTGGTGGGTCATTGGATAATCCTGACAACGGGATGGCGAAGGACTTCCCGAATGTCTCTGGTGAGAATACTGATCTGCCATTATCCCATCACGACATTTGGGACAGCAATTTCCTGCTGTCCCTACCATTGGGAAATGGATTTGGGGATTTTGATGTTCCTTGGGATTGTCTGGGTCTGCCCAACGTGTTGTC
The DNA here is from genome assembly GCF_047496885.1 of Scyliorhinus torazame. NCBI lineage: Eukaryota > Metazoa > Chordata > Chondrichthyes > Carcharhiniformes > Scyliorhinidae > Scyliorhinus > Scyliorhinus torazame. Next base: position 134,191,667 of record NC_092725.1, read on the forward strand.
CACCGGTGGCGAGGAGGTGGTGGGGGGGGGGGGGGTGGGGGGTGGGGGGCAATTCTGCCCATAGGGTGGCATTTACACAACTCAGTTTCTGCCCAAACACCAATCAATGGTGAAGTGGCGGGTTTTGTCGAGGGGCGTTATTGAACTATGGTGTTAGCGTACCACCCCCGGTTTATCCGGGCAATCAGGGAGGACGGGCAGGATGAGCTGCTGGATCTGTCGAGGAACGGATTTCTCTCCTTGCAACCTGGTGAGATTGAGAAACCTGGGGGAGGCAGGGCTGAGGTGAGGAAAAGGGGAACTGGGAGAGGGGAGGGGGGAAAGTGGGGGAGGGGAGGTGAGTGGGGGATTATGCCCTCCAGTAAGCATTGATGATTGCCAACCTTTACCACTCGGAAGGAGGTTCTGTTCCACATCATGGATTACCTCGGCTCACCAACATTTGGATTTTGGAGGCTGCAGCAACACAGGAATAGAGAGGGGCCTTGTAAAGGTTGTAGATCTCGGAGGCCCTTCCGTGGGATATGAGGGGATGCAGTGAGGTGAGCTCTAGCAAGGACAGGAGAAAGAAGAGGAAAACGTCCCTAACCAATCAGGTGTGGATGGAAGTGGCTGAGGGAGTCAGCAGCAGAAGTGCGGTCCCTCCAAACTGGAGATATTGCATTGAGAGGATCCAGGGCCTCAGGAGAGTAGGTCAGGCAAGTGACAAAACATTTGGAGGTGCCAAGCCCCGCACTCTGATTTTCCCAGCATTCACCTGATCCGGCCGCCTCCTCAGAACAATACATTTCCCAACTCCACCCATTGCTCTTTAGGCAGCTCACATCCAAATTTGGTAACAAACATGCACACACCTTCAGACCATTGCCCACTTGCCCCCATATCTTACAGTACCCTTGGCAAATAATCCTTCCCTCCTGTGGTGAATGTATTCACCGAATGCATGTATGATACTGTAACCTATCACCTATGACCTGGAAGTGGTGATACGAGCTGCTTCCAGGTACTGCACTGTAACCCCGGTGGGCTCCGCCTCTGGCTCCGCCCTCACCGGGGCCATACATAGACCGGCCGCCTGTGGGCGGCATTCATCTGTAAAACCGACTCTGGCTAGGCAAATTCATGATTAATAAAGCCTAATGTTCACTCGCTCTCTCTGCCTCTCGGTGAATTGAAGATACATCACCTCCTCATCACGCAAGTCACTACAAACACTCACACATCTCTTTGCAACCTGCCCTGGGGCAGGGTTAGGGTTGAGGTTAGGGAAGGGGTGAGGTGAGGGAGGAGAGGTTGGGGGAGGGAGAAGTTGTGGAGGAGGGAAGGGAATCCCCCCCCCCGCAAGTAACTGACAATGTGAGCCCAGCGGCACCATTGGGAAGTAGGTCTTGTTCCAGCAGTGACCTGCCATAAAGGCCCGAGGCTTCTGAGGAGCCCCTGCTCAGACATATAAGGAAAGCTGATTCTCTTCATGTAGACGCTGTGTTGGGGTCTCGCCTTCTTTCAGCTGGATCTCGGTGTCCATACCCTCGGTCCTTGTCAAGGGGTTGAGTAGGAGGCAACAGGAACTGCTGCTGGTATCTAAGGTGGTGAGGGTGCGAACCTTCCACTTGTCCCTCAGCAGAGGAGTGAGAGGGAGCTGCATAAACTGGTCCACACTCATGCTGAAAGCTAGCAGCAGGGGTGTTCAGCTGAAGATGAGTGTTAGACAGGTGAGTTGTCTTCCAAGAAGTTGGCGATCGCCCACCGAGCTGTTGAAAGCGCCACCTGAGAGAAGAAGTGCTTTGAGGAACGAGCAGTCCCTCATCTAGTCATGGCTGGAGCTCGACCATAAGAACATAAGAACTAGGAGCAGGAGTAGGCCATCTGGCCCCTCGAGCCTGCTCCGCCATTAATATTCCCTTCATAATTTTATATGTTTCTATAAGATCCCCCCTCATCCTTCTAAATTCCAACGAGTACAGTCCCAGTCTACTCAACCTCTCCTCGTAATCCAACCCCTTCAGATCTGGGATTAACCTAGTGAATCTCCTCTGCACACCCTCCAGCACCAGTACGTCCTTTCTCAGGTAAGGAGACCAAAACTGAACACAACACTCCAGGTGTGGCCTCACTAACACCTAATACAATTGCAGCATAACCTTCCTAGTCTTAAACTCCATCCCTCTAGCAATGAAGGACAACATTCCATTTGCCTTCTTAATCACCTGTTGCACCTGTAAACCAACTTTTTGCGACTCATGCACTAGCACACCCAGGTTCCTCTGCACAGCAGCATGTTTTAATATTTTATCATTTAAATAATAATCTCTTTTGCTGTTATTTCGACCGAAATGGATAACATCACATTTGTCAACATTGTATTCCATCTGCCAGACCCTAGCCCATTCACTTAACCTCTCCAAATCCCTCTGCAGACTTCCAGTATCCTCTGCACTTTTTGCTTTACCACTCATCTTAGTGTCATCTGCAAACTTGGGCACATTGCCCTTGGTCCCCAACTCCAAATCATCTGTGTAAATTGTGAACAATTGTGGGCCCAACACTGATCCCTGAGGGACACCACTAGTTATTGATTGCCAACCAGAGAAACACCCATTAATCGCCACTCTTTGCTTTCTATTAATTAACCAATCCTCTATCCATGCTACGACTTTACCCTTAATGCCATGCATCTTTATCTGATGCAGCAACTTTTTGTGTGGCACCTTGTCAAAGGCTTTCTGGAAATCCAGATATACCACATCCATTGGCTCCCCATTATCTACCACACTGGTAATGTCCTCAAAAAATTTCACTAAATTAGTTAGGCATGACCTGCCCTTTATGAACCCATGCTGCGTCTGCCCAATGGGACAATTTCCATCCAGATGCCTTGCTACTTCTTCTTTGATGATAGATTCCAGCATCTTCCCTATTACCGAAGTTAAGCTCACTGGCCTATAATTACCCGCTTTCTGCCTACCTCCTTTTTTAAACAGTGGTGTCACGTTCGCTAATTTCCAATCCGCCGGGACCACCTAATGAATTTTGGTAAATTATCACTAGTGCATTTGCAATTTCCCTAGCCATCTCTTTTCGCACTCTGGGATGCATTCCATCAGGGCCAGGCGACTTGTCTACCTTTAGCCCAGTTCACTGACGAAGCTGTCCTCCTGTAGACTCACCCCAGTGAACCTGGCAAACTGCTGCCAAGTTGGGAAGCCATGCCATGGCTGTCTGATTCAAAATCGAGGGTTAAAACAGTACTTAATGAACGATATAATTATCTTAATTGCTTACGTGCCAGCCTGGGAAAGTGGGGTGATATTGGGAACGTTGCTGTACACGCCCAAGCCTGTCTCCCCTCACCTGAGCAAATTTCACCCATCGATTTGAAATGAGCCTATCGTCTGCACACTCACGCCATCGAAATGTCACCCTGGAGCTGTTGCAAAGTGATTTACAAGTCAGATTTTACCCAGTGTTTGGAAACTGACTTCCTTTTTCGAAGCTCAGTATGTGAGCCACAGGGTCCATGCCATGCGACCTGTCAGCCCAATTCTGAGTTATTCACGCTTTGCACATCACTAACCCCCCCTTTTAAAATGCAGACCTCATGCTTTCACTTTTAATCACAATCATTCCAGTCAGTGCTTCAACAAAATTGAGGAATTCTCATCACCAGCCGGCAGGTGAAGTACCCATCAACATATATCGCACAGATAAGCATCGTCTCCCAGTGATTAATAAACATAGCTGCCACATTTTAAAAAAAACATTTGCATCTTACAGCTGCCCCTGAATGTCTTCACCTTTATTGCACGGAAAATTAGATCTTCCTTTTTTGTGTGTGTAACAATGTCCTACTTGGGGTTATTTTCGATTCATTACAAGCTACGCATTGACACCGACTTTCTCAACATACAATGAGAGTGAATAAATAATTTTTAATCGGAGCCATCCCTATAATTCTTTCTTCATTTCAAATGGATAGGTGAGATTTAGCTTTGAACATAATTGAAATTATCTCCATCCTTGTATTACTGGTCCAGTCAAATACATTTCCATTTTCTGTCTAACTGAATTCTTCTTTCATTTTTGTAATACGACAAATGAGAAATAAGAACGGAGAGAATGATTTCGCTGAGTTTAGAATATGAACAAAATTGATTTTGAGGGGAAAATGCATTAAATCTATTATACATTCATATTCTTGAATGTGTCTTGGAAGAACAGTGCTTTAATTTTACCAGAAAGATATTGCTTGTCGTTGGGATAGAATTAACAAGCACATTATTTAATTTTTAAAATCAGGCAATCATTTTTAATTCTCATTCACATTCGAGGTTTAGTGCACCCAAAGATAATCCATTGCCTGTTAACTAAAACTATCAAAGCTTCTGTTGACAAAACACAACAAAGCGAAGATGGATAGGATAGACGGAAGGAAAAATATAATTCTATTTTTTCCTGTCAGCACAGATTGGCATATTAAGTCAAAACAGCAAATGACAGAGAAAATGCAAATGGCATCGTTCTTTAGTTCAGGCTGTGAAGGCAGTGGAAACATCCAAATTACAGCCTGACAAAAATGTGAGCTCAGGATGGTGATGGCTTCTCCTAATAATTAAAGTGAAAGTTAATTCTCGAAAGTTGCGGGTATGCCACTTTTGCTGAACATTTTATGGTCATAACGTTATGGCCAAAATTTGTTTGGTGTTGGCCTGCAGGCGTGGGCTCGAACTGGGTTCATAAGCAATCCTTGGATCAGAATGGAGAGGCACGAATCTCGTCTGATATTGGGACCTGCACCTTTTTTCTATCAGTGCACTTAGGCAAAGACGGTTTGGATCTTGGGCCTGCTGTTTGCCAGCAGGTAGATTTTGAAACGAGCAGGAGTAAGTGATTGAAAGAAAGGGGGATGACTAGGAGAAGGGGGTAAACAATGGTGAAGGATAGGTATGAACAGGGGAGCGAGGGAGGAAGGAATTGGGGGATTGAGATAGCAATGATGCGATGGGCTGAAGGGCCCTCTTTCCGTGCTGTAAAACTCCATGACAGTGACTGGGGAGAGAATGCAGCAGCATATGTGAAGGGGCTGAGTGGCGGCTGAGGGAGCTGGAGGGAAGGTTAGAGGGAATCAGGAAGTTCTGGCAGCCCACGCTCGTGCAGCTCCCAACGCAAGTTTCAAGAAGGTATTTTGTCAAAACATTTGCTGGGGGTCATCTGCAATGGACCCTTTAAGGACCACTGATGAGTTCCATGTCAACTTGGTTGTTCTGAACACAACCAGCCAATACTGACTGCATAGGGCATGTTTATCACAGGGCTAAATCGCTGGCTTTGAAAGCAGACCAAGGGCAGGCCAGCAGCACGGTTCAATTCCCGTACCAGCCTCCCCGAACAGGCGCCGGAATGTGGTGACTAGGGGCTTTTCACAGTAACTTCATTTGAAGCCTACTTGTGACAATAGGCGATTTTCATTTCATTTTTCATTTCATTTCAGTGTTAAATAATCTGGTACAGGGGACAGCAAACAGATTTAGGGCCCTTATTTACACATACAAAGCACCTAAGGCCTGATGACCCTTTGGTGCCTCTAGCAATATGATGGGGAGGCCAACCACCTCCGAATTCATTCTTACATATATGTTATTCTCTAAGTCTGAATGAAGACTGAAGACTTACAGTTAACACAAGCTCTTTGTTCAAAAGGTTTGTTCTGCTTCCAGAGCTCAACTAAATCTAAAACAGTCAAGAGGTATGACCAGTGAAACTAAGGTAAACTGCCTATGCTGAGTGTCTCTGTGTGCTGCTGCTCACTAGCCCTGTGCTTCTGAAAGAGGCGGATCCTACCTTGGGCTCGACCCTTTAAACCCGTCTCTGATGTTGCCTTCTAGTGGTTCTGTGACTGTCACATCTGTGCTGCAGTCCCTGGTGTATGTGCAGATGTATGCACAGATGTACAGATCATTACATCACCCCCCTTTTGAGTTGATATGTTTCCTAAACTGACCGCAAAAAAACTGTACAGAACAAGTGGTGAGAATAAGCAAATCTGCACACTGCGAAAATGATAAAGTAATACAGAAACAATTAACAGTATTATGAGTCAATCGTTAGAAATGTTCATATTTGTCTTGTGGGTGTGTTGAAGTGTTGTTACAAATCCAGCCGGTCGGGTGCCTTACGGCTTCTGCTGGAACGTCGTAACGGTGGAGGTGGGATGACAGTTAGATGCCATCAAGAGTACTGTCTGGCGTTGTGTGGCGAGGAACGTCCTGTGGACTAATGGACTTGGTCAAGTCCAGTGTGGGAAACACCGGCGTCGTAGACCGAAGCATTAACAGATCCCGGCGGTTGCGGCGAAAGAGTACTCCTACCGACGATTTGACAACGTGTGACCGCGGTGCCTCCTGCCTGATCACCGTGGCTGGCTCAGACCATCCGCCTTCTGGGTCCCTGATCCTGATGATGTCGCCCATGTTCAGTGGCTTGAGTGGGATCACATGTTGATCGTTGTATTGTTTTTGTCTGGACCGTAGTACCCGCATTTTGTCGAGTACCAGAGCGTTATTGGAATCTTGGAATTGAATCGCCGGTAGATGTCCGGATGTTCCTACCAAAGAGCATCTGCGCTGGCGACAGTCCTGAGCTCAGTGGGGTTGCTCGGTAGGATAACAGTGCTAGGTCGATGTCCGAGCGTGAATCTGTTGCCTTGCTAATAAGCAGCTTAACGATGTGGACACCCTTTTCCACTTTCCCATTTGACTGTGGGTAGCGCGGACTGGATGTTACATGCCGAAAGCTGTATCGGTCTGAGAACTCTTTCCACTCCCAGCTCGCAAAGCAGGGACCGTTATCTGACATTACCTCACGTGGGATTCTATGTCGTGCGAATGTCTCCTGACACGTCTTGATGACAGATGACAAGGTGGGATCATGGAGTTTCATTACCACCGGATAGTTTGAGTAATAGTCCATGATCAAGATGTAATCACGCCCTGTGGCATGAAATAGGTCAATGCCCACTTTTGTCCACGGTGCCATTGTGAGTTTGTGTTGCTGCAGTGGTTCTTTACACTGTGCGGATTGATGTCTTTGGCAGGTGTCACATGTCATGACCATGTCCGTTATGTCTTGATTCATGCCGGGCCAGTACACAGCCTGCCATGCTGCCTTTTGCATTTCTCAATGCCTAGGTGGCCTTCATGAATCTTACGTAGCATCTCGGCGCGGAGTGTGGCCGGAATCACAATCTGCGCATTGCGTAGCAGCAGGCCGTCAACTTCAATCAGTTCTGAAATTGTGGACATTGTACCCTCGTGCTGGGTAGGTGCAGCACCCTCCGTAAGGTTGCATCTTTCTGCGTCTCCTGTCGGATTAGGCAAAGCTTCTCACCCGAAGCAGGCAAATTCTTCATGCATAACTGTGTTTGGGCCTCGATTTCTCTGGTAGAGGCTGATGATGCGTTGTTAGTGCCAATGGATCGGGGCAGTGCGTCGACAATGGCAAGGTCTCGTTCTGGGGTGTATATTAGTGTGAAATCATACCTTTGCAGCTTCATCATGATGCGCTGCAGATGAGGTGTCATGTCATTTAGATCCTTGTCTATGATATGGACCGACGGTCTGTGGTCGGTTTCCACCATGAACGTGGGTAGGCCGTACACATAGTCATGGAACTTCAGAATCCCAGTGAGGAGCCCGAGACATTCTTTTTCGATCTGTGCATATCTGCACTCAGTTGGGGTCATGGCCCTGGATGTGTATGCCACCAGTCAGACTGGTCGTCCTGTTGGAGGAGAACGGCGCCAATCCCCTCCTGGTTGGCGTCAGTGGAGATCTTGGTGGGTCTGGTTGCGTCAAAGAAAGCAAGGGTCGGTGTCCTCGTTAGTTGCTGTTTGAGATCCACCCATTCATTTTGGTGACATTGTGTCCACTCAAACACAGTGGTCTTTCGTTGGAGATTGCAATAAAGCTCCATTCCGTGTGGACAGATTTGGGATGAACCTGCCGAGGAAGTTGACGAAGCCCAGAAATCGTAGCACCGCCTTCTTTTCATGAAGCGTCTTCATGGTCCCGATTGCAGCGATTTTCGCCTCATCAGGGCTGACACCCTGAGATGATATGGTGTCACCCAAAAAGGTGACAGACTCCTTCGCAAATGTGCATTTTGCCTGGTTCAGTTTCAAACCGTATTTATGAATCCTCTGAAACACCTTCTTCAGACGACAGAGGTGTTCTTCTTCAGTGGTGGACCATAGATGATGTCATCCACATAGACTCTGACATCCTCGATGCCCTCGGTGACGCCTTGTGACTGCAGTCTGTTGAGTTCCGCTTTCAACTTTCTCCCGTAGTGGAGTCGGAACCCTCCTGGGCGGCTGAATGACGGGTTTGGCGTCTGTCTTCAGCATGGTTTTGTATTGGCAGGGTAGAGTGCCCATGCCTTTGAATACGTCGGGGTATTCTTGTAGCATGCTGTGGATTTTAGCTTCCAGGCTTGATGGATCCTGGGTGTGCATGTAAATGCGTTGCACCAGCCGCAAGTCTTTGCAGGCCTGAGCGCCTAACAGTGATGATTTGTTGTCGTCTACAATCTCGAATCGGAGCTGCTTGCGTATGGTCTTGTTGTCCACCCGCAGATGGCACGATCCCTTTGAGGCGATCTGATTGCCGTTGTAGTCCTTATTCAGCCAACATGCAGCGGGTATTATTTCATGGTCTCCTGGAATCGAATGGAGATCCTTGCTAGTGAGGAGGTTAGCTGAGGCCCCAATGTCAAGCTTGAAGACTAATGGAAAGTCATTGACTTGCAGTCGCAGTCCACTCACTGCTGGAATCAATGCTGTTGACCGGATGAGGCGTGGCGATTGTTGCGTCATGTTCCTCAATTGTCTCGATCGTGTCCACAACAAGCGAGTTGTCGCATGCGAGGTTGTCCTCATCCGAGGAATACTCATCATTGGGTTTTTTGTGCTCCATTGAATCTATGCTTTTTACATTGAAGTTCACGTGTTTCTGTCTAGTTGTCTTCATTAGCAGTGCAGCTCTGCACTGTGAGGCAAAGTGATTGTATTTGCCACAATTTAAACATTGTTTTCCAGAAGCTGGACATTGCCCTTTTAAGTGGGTGTGTCCGCAGCGGGGACACGTCATGACGCTGACCCTCCACGCTCACGCATGCGCTGTAGGCCTTTCTTCCATGTCAAATCTTCAGGAGAACTGCGCATGCATGTACTCTGCATCCAGGTTCACATGTGTGGGATTGCCGCTAGAGGAGCGCCTTCTGGACGCCTGGGCCACCATTTTGATGGGCTCGACCTCGTGGTGAAGGCCTTGGTCCCAGTAAGTTAACTCCTCATATTCTTCTTTACTTTTTTCATAAGTAGAGCATCTTTGCATGGCTGTTTCTAGGGTTAGGTCTTTTCGTTTAAGTAAGGATTTTCTAAGTCCCTCATCAGATATACCATTGACTATCTGGTCTCTGATGAGGGAGTCACGGAGGTTTTCAAAGTTGCAGGATTGAGCTAGTAATTTTAAATCAGTTACAAAACTGCTGAAAGATTGTCCCGGTTCTTGAAAACGCCTGGTGAACTTGAATCTTTCAAATATCTCATTGACTTCAGATTGACAGTGGGTTTCAAATTTTTTGATGATTATTTCCAGCTTGCCCTTGTCCATCCCCTGCCAGGTAGGTAAAGGAATTATATATGTCTAGTGCCTGCGGCCCAGCCAGGGATAAGAGCAAGGACAGATCACTACAACATACAGCTAGCTCTAATGGATGCTTTGGTATTTATTCTTCACCAATGGGCAACTGTGATCATCTTTCTGGGCATATAACCTTTATTTCCCCTAAATTAGGCCTTCACCATCTGGTGACCTTCTACAGCTCACTTACCAGTCATTGACCTTCTACAGCTCACTTACCTCTAACACCAACAATCTTATCTCCACCATGTCACTTATCGTTTCTTAGCCCATCATTTTTCTGGTATACCTAACACGTTCTAACCATATGCCCGAGGACTACAGATCTGAGTATGCTTGGTACTCAAATAAATTTAGTAAATCAGCAGTAAACGTCGTTTGGACCACATAAGTAAATGCTCTTGTCGCTTCAGAATTATTGCAAAATGAAAACCTTTCATCAATATCTTCATCTCAAACGTTGAGGGCATCTGGACTGTTGCCTCAGGGCCACCTCTTCCTCCCAATGCCATCCACATTCCAATCCTTCACTCCTAAATCTTCCAAATTAATTTCCTGCTTCACGATCTTTTCTCCAACTAACCTTCTCAATTACCTTTTCTGATCCCACTTCTCACCAATAGTATTCTAGGCTTCCTTTGTTCAGGTGCTGCCCCAGACCCTTGCAAAACATCATCATTATCCCCCTCCTCAAAAGCCTGTCCATAAACCGTCCACCTTTCCAACTACTTCCATCACTTTAACCTTCACTTCTCTCAGCTTTGAGCTCACATCTCCCACAGCTCCCTGTCCTAATATCTGCTATCTACCTACTACCCTACCCATTGCATCTAACCTGTTCCGGTGACTGTGGCCATGCCTTTTTATCCTCATAATGTTGAATCCCAAGTTTCTTTACCCGTCAGTCTGGCCTCAATAAAAGTCGAGATGGATTTGCAGGTACAGCATTAGTTATTTTATTTTGCTTGCAAGCGTTCCTCAATTCCTAGGAGCATGAAGCACATACTGCTCCATGGACTTCTGGAATCAAGTGAGGATATGGAACAAAGGAATCTGTACTGATACATTCAAATGGCATCAAGTTTCACATACTCGACGCTCATAGGTCATCCTATATCCCTCCTGACCTGTTTGATCTATTCTGATTGGCTCACTTCCAATCCCTTCCTCTGGCCCCTATTACCCAGCATCCTTTTCTCCTGCTTTGGTGGACACACCTCTTCCTGCTTTTCCATGCGGTCTGAAATCCTTTGTCTGTGAACTAACCAGAATTAGACTGGCCTACCTCTACATTACATTAACTAATATCTCTAAAGTAACTATTTTATATCACATTCGTCATTCCCTCCTTTTATCATTCCATGCTAACCGAACTATCCAATCCATAGCTACGGTTCCTTATCTAAAAAGATCCATCGCTGCATTTCCAATTCCTGGCTTAGCCCCCCCTCATCTGCTGCACCCTCATGGATTTTAACAGTTAAGTTTTTAGGGGCGTTGATCTGATCCAGTGCACCCCGCATTCTACCCATCACACATTTAAGGATGGCCAGGCCCACAAAGATGCAGCCGATAGCCACCACTAAATACATGGCCATATTTATCAACCAGTCCTTCCAACCCCCAAATCCCCAGTTACCCCAAGAGCCAGGATCCTGCATTCCGTCCAGGTGATCCCGTATGTGATCCATAAATTTAGTGATGTTAGCGGTCAAGACCTGAACTCCCATGATACACTTGCCCTGCACTATGGCGCATACCCCACCCTCACGGGCCAGAAGATAGTCAAGAGCACACCGGTTCTGCATTGCAAACAACCGTAGCTGAGACAATTCCTTGGTTATTGCCCCGAGGGCTCCCAAGGTTTCATTTCCCAAGATGGTAAGGCCACAAATAAAATAATTCCTATTGCTGACAGCCAAGGAACCCCCCACACCTCCCAGTGTCAAGACGCTCAGAATCCCCCACCCGGCTGAGTGGCCCCGGTTGGGTGCGAGAACCTGAGGTTTTTTCCAGTTCTCGCAAAATTCAGCAGAGACTGCCCGGCGTGCTAACTGATTATGCAGCTTGCACGCCGAAGGGCAGGGGACTGTGGTAGGGACTAGAGTCTCTACAGCAATTTGGCGGGGAAATGGGGGTGACAAAACGTTGGTTGCTGTGCCATTAAATAAAAAGTAGTATCCTTGCTCCGTGTGCAGGCTAGCATCACAATCAGTATATCGGTTGCGTAAGGAACCCCCAGTAGCCCAGTTTATCCAGCTTTGAAACGCCCATTCAGGCCTCCTAGCAATGCGGAAAGCCCTAGTCCCAACAGTGATATGAGAGACATTCGCCCAGCCACAAAGGAGCTGGAGGTCGGCGTTCAATGGAACGCAAGTGGTGTTGTAACAAACGCATTGGCCAGACGCCTGGGTGATATGGCACCTCCTGTCCGTACAGGTGGGGAACAGACATGTTATATTCGTTTCCACCTCTACCAGCAAACAGCCGTATCCTTCACTGCTGAAACAATTCTCGTACGACCGGGAGTCCCTATTGGGAGTGAAGTGGCTAGGTACATACGCCCTCCACCGTTGCAGCCTCTCATACTGTGAATGGGAATTATCCCGAGGAAGGGGAAGGCAAATAGCCGGTGGTGCTGAACCCGGATCGTAAGGAAGAGTGACTTGCTCGGGCAGTGGCTCGGAATGCTGACAATGAACCACCGTTTGGGGAGTGCCCCAAAGCGGTGAAACAGAAAATAACCTAGACACTGCTGCGGGGTTCGGGTAGCAGACAACCCGTCCGTGGCCATACAAGTGATGGAAAATCTGGTAGAAGAGATTCTGGTAGAAGAGATTCATACTACCCAGGTTTTCCTCAGTTTGGCCTTTAACTAACTTAAGTGTATCTCCCGGTAACCTACGTTCTAGCTGTACTTCCCTTCTCACACGCCCCGTCCTCTCTCTAGTCCCCCTCTCTTTCTCATAGCCTCTTCCTACGCTCTCCTGACGGCCTGATGTTACCTTTATTGCACCAATCTTAACACTTCCAAAATCAAATTTACATGTATTCCAAAAACAAGGCAATGTCCATATAATGTTCCCTTCCCATCGCCGGGACCGGTGCAATTGCTTCATGACTCCTGCATTCTCCTTAGCTTTGACGACCTTCCATGTGTCGATACCATGTCCTCGTATATGGGGGCAGCGAAGAACATCACCTTTGCATAGGTGATGTATCCTTGTAGATTGATTGGGGTTACAAATATAGATAATATTCCCCTTTTCCATGTCCATCGCCAATAACACTCCAAGCGAGGTGAGGCCAAATATCACACAGACGGTGCGTAGCCACTCCATCATGCTCCACACCTGTAAAATAGCACTGGAGAAGGGAGGCAGGTTAATCTGTCCAAGAAAATGAGGCCCGTTATCAGAACTCAACTGAGCTGGTCTACTGTACCGGGGAATGATTTCCCGCATCAGAACTTTAACCACAGTAGCAGCTTTATTATCGGTAGTCGGATACGCCTCGACCCATCTGCTGAACCCATCCACAATGACCAAAACATATTTATAACATTGACACCTTTATAACTCAATGTAATCCATTTGGAGCGTCTCAAAGGGACCACTGGGCAACGGGGTTTGCCCCATCCCACAAGGGATACCTTTTCCGGTGTTATATTGCTGACAAATCAAACACCGATTACTGATACTCTGGGCCAACCCCTGCATTTTAGGGTGCCACCAAGTGTCCAGCAACAAATCACTAGTCCCTCGAGCCCCACAATGAGTTGCAAAGTGTACACATTCGGTGACCCATAAAGCCAGTACATCAGACATACAAGTCTGATGTGCTGGCGTGGTCCATAAAGAGGAAACAGAATCATATGTACAACCTAGCCGTTTCCACATTTGTTTATCACTCTCAGGAGCGTCCTCCTGTAACCTTATGATGTCTTGGATGGTTGGCATTGACTTGTCAGAAGCAGACATATTTATAGTAGATCGTTTAGTCTGACTTAACATTTTAGGCATCATCATTTGCTGAATTTGCGCGGCTGTCCGCGCTGCATAACCTGCTCGTTCATTACCAACGTCAACTGGGGTCTTACCATTTGTGTGGGCAGCGCATTTAATAACGGAAATCTGCGCGGGCATAAGAAGGGCCTGCAGTAAGTCATTAACTAAACCCCGGTGGGATATTTGACCACACATAATCATGTCAGGTTGTTCTGACAAAATGTCACTCAAATCGCCCCTTATTGTGTTAGTTTCCTGAATCAAGGCTAAACAGTTGTGGCCAGGTGCGTCTTCATGGACAGGGGGACCACTAAGAAAGCAGGCTGGATTGATAGTGGTACAGTGGTTAAATGTCAGACGTGGATTGTTCAAAAGGTATACCTCATACCTATTCTGACGAGCTGCGGTAAGATGCTGAGTCTGCAGTTGCCTCAGTAGTGCGATGACCGAGTGGGAGCTATACACCGTAATATCCTGTTGGAGGGTGAGAGCATGTAATGGCTATGCGATGGCATTTATTGAACGTAAATCCTGTACTAATCGGTACTGGTCTGGTTTGGCTGGTTTAGGCACAGCAAGTATGGGGGTGTTACATTCTGATTGGCAAGGGACCAAAATACCCTGTTGCAACAGCTCTTGAATTAATTTGTCTATAGACGGAGCAGCTTGGGATCTCAGGGGGTATTGCCAAATGGAAGGTAGCTTTACATGATCCTTAATCATTACCTTAATAGGTGTAACATTTGTCTTTCCCACTTGTGATGGGTATTCCGCCCAGACCTGTGGATTGACATATTCCAACACATCATGTCCCCAGTGATGCTGCAGTCGAGTGTTAATTGTTTCAGGGACCTCAAAATATTTTATGGTAGTGCCGTCCGGCATGACTTGAAGTGCGTACTCTGTTGGATCCGAATGATCCACTGCCCTCCTTACCATTCGCCCCATATCCCTGGCATGGTACTGGTCGTGGACCTGACGTGTAATATGAGGGCTTACTGAAGCTGACTGTGGCCATAAATGTGGTGATATTGTAACAAAATCGGCTGTACCTTCTTTTCCCGTAACTGTGGCTGTAACCTTGACTGGCCATTCGGTCCCAATTAATGGCCGGTATTTGTCATTCCAACTCCCTGATTTGTCCAGTTCTGTCATAGGCCAGGGTAACGTGATGCAGCGAATGTTCAATGTCTAACGTCCACCACTGGGGGGTGATAGAAATATAGCACTGTTGTCTCATCCTCCATGATTTAACCGTTACCCCCTCATCTCCGCACTCTAGCTGTAGCTGGAAGATACACAGTAAATCACGGGCCAACAAGTTACAGTCCAATCCAGTAGTCACTACAAACTGATGATCTGCAGACTTATTCTCGTAAGTGACTGTCACAGGCTCAGAAATAGGATACTCACACACCTGTCCTTGGAACCCCGACAATTGCTGCGTGTGGTCGGATAGTGGTAGTCGAAGTTCTGATTGCACAGAAGACATGGCTGCTCCAGTGTCGATTACAAATGAGTGATGTTGATCTCCTATCTGCAGAGAGATAATAGGTTCCCTGTCCGATTGGAGAGTCCTTATGACTAAATTAGCTAGTCAATCCTGTGTTGGGAAAGGGTTTTCCTGGGAGAAGTCAGTGTATCTCGTCTGTCCTCCCCTTGGTGGGTACCCCCTCCTTTGGGTCGGATAATCTCCTTCTAGTGCCTGTCTTTTAAAGGGGCATTCCTGTTGCCAGTGATCTGCACGGCCGCAATTAAAATATGCATTGCTCCCTCTATATCTGCCCCGTCCTCTTCTCCCAGTAGACCAATGGCCCCTCAGAGGGGACTGCAGTTGTAAAGCTGTTGATGCATATGGTGGGCCATAAAAAGGAGCTGAGGGTCCCTTTGGGTGGGTTTGGTATCCTCCCCCTCGCTGATCCACCCACCCAAAGTCACAATATTGGGGCTCCTGCTGGTAAACTACCATTTCTGCCGCTTGTTGGGGTCGCAGATCATCCTTTTTCATTACATACTCAGTCTTAACCTTTGTAACTGAGCCTCCTTCCTGGCCTACACCCTCCTTCCAATAAAATCTGACTGCCCTTGCCATCTGGGAAGGGCCATTCTCTGTCCAATTCATGTTATTACATTTCACAGCAGTAGCCACAGAAGGTGGTAGGCAATGCATTAACATAGCACAATATTGAGGGGAATTCTGACCATTTTGATATAGCAAGTCGCCTGACTGCCCACGGTAGATTTCATTAAAACGCTCCAGAAATTCCTCTGGCTCTTCAATCTTCTTAGGTTTTAGGTCTAAGATAACAGAAAGATTTATGGGCTTTTGAAATGTGCTATTCAACGCATTCAGGATCTGTGTCCTTCTATCGTCGTCTAACGCATGGGCCTGCTGAAGTGCGGCGTGGCTAGCAGAGTTCAAGTGGTTAAGATAATTGCGGTACTCTGCTGGGGTTAAAACCTGCTGGACTAGGGCCCAGAGGTCCCTAGAATCAGCTTGATGAATTGAGATGGTAGTTCTCAAGGAATCCACGAAAGCAGCAGGAGATTTTTTTCTATCTGGGATTGTAGCCATAATAGCCATCATCCCACTGGGTGTCCATGGGAAGTAAACGTCTATCGTGGGTTGCGCCCCGGCAGTCGCCAAGTCAGGGTTTCGCATCTTCCTAATCGGCAACTGTCTCCGAATGTCACGAGGGGGCATTCTAGCTATTTCCCCTGGTTGTTCCAAGACTTCAACGTCTCTCCCTGTCACTAGAGGGAGTTCTTTCTCTTCAAAATCATCTGTTGCAGCTTCGTTTGTTCCCGAACCTTGTGGTTTCTCCTTAGTTTGGAGAGACTTAGGTGGTATACTTAATTGTTTCTGGTGAGGATCAAGCCCCTCTCTCGCTGTCCGAGATCTGGTCCAAGAGCTAACTGGACTTGCAGAACAGAGCTCCTCTTTCTCTACTGATCGTGAAGATGGTAAATCAGGACCCACACTATCACCCAAAAGGGCTTGAGTTACTGGCATATTTGGAATCTGGGGAGCAATGACTGGATATAAATTATTATACTCTGGTGGTTCTGGAATGAGTGCAGACCATGCTACAGGTGCAGTCGGAACTTTTAGTGACTTTTCCAAATTATTGAATTTATCATTTTCTGTCAATTCAAGGCCAGCCATTGAACTACGTAGCTCATCTCTTGTTTGACCCGTGTCTTTCCTGTCTCTACTTGCGCATTTTTTGAATGCACATTCCTTTTTCAAGACCTGTAATGTTTTTAGGTTACCCTGTTCACTAATTGGAATTCCCATTTTAAGGGCATTGTCCTGCCAACTCGACAACATGATCTTATCTCTTTCCTCTTGACAATATTGCCTCCATAATCCAATTAATTCTTTTGTTTTCATACTTTGACTCTTTTTCCAGATGTGTCCCTGGATTTTCTTAACAATTTCTAGGTCTTTGGTGCCCCCTAGTGGCCATTCATCCCCCATTTTAGTTCTTAACTGTGCTGACATTTTTCTAAAATCCTTCGCTTTATCCGGATACATATCACATAATATTTGCAGTGGCATGCCTGGATCATTTGTGCTATCCAAGTAATTCCCCATAATCTCAACTAGTCCTCGGAACTGCGTTTTTCGCCGCTACAGTCCAAGGGTACAATTTTAGCTTAATCAACTATAGATTTAAAACACTCACACATGGAATTGAATCCTTTTCAGATTTAAAAACAGTTATTCTAGACTGAACCTTCACTACTGAAGTCCCATCAGCCTCTCTACCCATATAATAGACTGAACCCTCACTACTGAAGTCGCATCAGCCTTTCTACCCATATAATAGACTGAACCCTCACTACTGAAGTCGCATCAGCCTTAAAAACACTTATACTTGGAATTGAACCATCATTCGAGATGTCACATCAACCCAAAACCCTAACCCAAGCCGAATCAACAATATGAAATCCCATCAATTAAATTGCTAATCCCCAGACTGACCTTTGATTTTGTCGAGACGATCTTTCCGTACCAACCGCGAGCGACCAGACTAATCAGACGATAAGAAGAGGGGAAAAATCAATGCGTGGTCATTTTCCAGTTCTGCATTGTGGGCCCTCTTTCCCCATCCTCCTGTTCATAACCAGTCTAATTCTGATTTCGCAGTTGGTCAGAACCGTCTTGAGAAATCCCGGGTTTTCGGCACCAAATGTTGAATCCCAAGTTTCTTTACCCGTCAGTCTGGCCTCAATAAAAGTCGAGATGGATTTGCAGGTACAGCATTAGTTATTTTATTTTGCTTGCAAGCGTTCCTCAATTCCTAGGAGCATGAAGCACATACTGCTCCATGGACTTCTGGAATCAAGTGAGGATATGGAACAAAGGAATCTGTACTGATACATTCAAATGGCATCAAGTTTCACATACTTGACGCCCATAGGTCATCCTATATCCCTCCTGATCTGTTTGATCTATTCTGATTGGCTCACTTCCAATCCCTTCCTCTGGCCCCTATTACCCAGCATCCTTTTCTCCTGCTTTGGTGGACACACCTCTTCCTGCTTTTCCATGCGGTCTGAAATCCTTTGTCTGTGAACTAACCAGAATTAGACTGGCCTACCTCTACATTGCATTAACTAATATCTCTAAAGTAACTATTTTATATCACATTCGTCAATAATATCCCTTGATCTCTTTGTTGTCGGTTGATTACATTGTCATTTCCTCCAGAGTTTATCTCAGTGGGACAACCTTTTATGGTTCCTGTGACATTATGTAAAATGTCTAGCACATTAAGGGTTAATGCAATACTCAAGCTGGCCACTAGATGGAGCTGGAGGAGACCTACATAAAGGAACGCCCCTCAGGCTTCTGGGAGAGAGTGTAGAGAAGGCGGAAGGCTAGAGTGAATAGGAGCAGAGCAGAGAACAATTTAAGATAGCATGCATGAGACAGGTGTTATTATAGTGTAGATTGTAGTTTAGTTGTAATATTGCTTGTTTTAGGGATAGTGATCGAACTGTACAATAAGTAGTGTAATAAAATGTAGCTTTGTCTATTTGACTTAATTTTTTGTGGTCTTTGGGTACCCTACAAATCCATCCTGAGTATCAGCAACACAAAGAACACCACAGTTCCCAGTTTCAATCTTCAACAATGGCTTCTCCCATTAGTTCAGCTACAATTTTCTGTTCAGCGACAATATCTATTGACGCAGGGACTTCTGTTAAGAACACGGCTGATGGTAAACTTCCAAATCCCAGAAGAGGAACTTGAAACAAAGGCCTTCAAGTGTATTTTGCAATTTGGCATAGACTGAGGAAAGATTTGAAATCCAGAGAACCATGTCCCAGAAATGTTTGATTATTTTAAAATGTTTATTAAGCAATAAAATAATAAACTAGAACTACCCTTAACTAAGACTATGACGGTACACAGTATCACTAACTTCACCCAGTTCCAAACCACCTTTATTTTGCTGCCTTTAGAGTTAAGTCTTCCACAACATCTTATAGATTTTTAAAAACTATGAATAAAAAATCCAGTAACAGTTACCACACTAGGCAGCTATATCTCTTTGGGGGTTTGCTTCTGAAGTAAAACGAACAGCTAGCTTGTCAGGACTGGATTTCTTCATAGATGCTGCTTGCTGGGAGTTAAACAGCTATCCCTGCTATGGCTGAGGCCTGAAACAGCAACCCCACGCATAGGTTTAATCATCTCCTGATATACAGTTTTCCCTTTTGATCTTCCCTTACCTGAGCTAACTTCTTCAGAAGGCAAACTTATTTACCTTTATTTCTTGAGTCTAGCTTTCAGACTGTAGAGACAAAGTACACCCACTTTGTGACCCTCTCTTCACAACTTGGTGGGGGAGGGGGGGATTTTCCGGCCTCTCTCACCAGTGGAATCTGTCAACGGCGAACCCCCACCACGGGTTTCCCGATGGAGGGGGATGGATTCACTGGGAAATCCCATTGACAGAGGCAGGACCAGAAGATTCCGTCGCTGGCCTCTCGCAGCTTCATTGCAGTGTTAATGTAAGCCTACTTGTGACACTAATACAGATTATCATTAATTAATTTACTTTATTATTGTTTTAAAACATTTATCTTAAGACTACATACAGAGCAACATATAGAGTCCTTTGTCTAGAAATTGACATGTAACAATCTTACCAACATGAACGATATCTTTACAGGCCATCCATGACAGAGTTCCTTAAAACTAGCCAAAGCTGCCACTGAGTGTAGCTTTGTCTCTCATTTCCTACCTGTCATAACCTGGGGTAAGCAGGTCATGGGACAGACTGGGGCCTATGGGAAATACACACTCCCCCCCCCCCCCCCCGACATCCTGCACAAAGCCGGAGAGCCATGAACTGTGACCTGCCATGAACTGTGACCTGCCATGAACTGTGAACCTGCCTCCTGTAGGAGAGCCATGTTGAATGAGAATGAAAGTAGAGAATAATGCAAACATGTTTTAGTTGTTCTTTTACCTAAAGTGAATGTTTTAACTTTAATGCTACGCTCCATCTTGCAGTCTGGCCAAGCTAAGTCTATACAGATTATGTATTTACATTTTTTTTATATACACCAGCTAAAATGAAAATTAAGTCGAAATCAAAATGAGTTTGATCTATTCTCTTGGTCAGTTGCATGAAACCTCTTTCCTGTGACCCAACCTGTTTGGCTTGGTGTGGACACCTGTGGTAGTCGGTATTAGGGGTATTACGGTACCCAGGTTGATGCTGTAAGACCATTGGTGTGGGAGGTACCTGAGACAGCAATATCATTGGTGAAGCCAGCCTCCTGGTTCCGCCCAGTAAGGCGGAGTATAAGAGCCTGTGTCTCCTTAGCAACTGCATTCTGTACCTGCGCTGCTGGGGGAAACATCTAGTCCAATAAAGCCTTCAATTGTCATCCAATCTCGCTTCTGGAGTTATTGATCGAGCATCAATTTATTGGACTAGATTTTTAAGATTGGAGCTCAGAATCAAGCCGGAGTGTCTGAAACTCAGCCCCCACGTGGCAAACTCAGCAGCAATCTTCAAACACTGGCGGGCGTGCTTCAAAGGGTACCTCGGGACGGCCACGACTGCACCTACGGAGGACCAGAAACTGCAAGTTCTCCACTCGAGAGTGAGCCCAGAGTTCTACACTCTCATCGAGGATGCGGATGATTTCGAGGCCGCAATGACCCTGGTGAAAGGACACTATATTCGCCCAGTAAACCAGGTCTACGCCCGACATCTGCTAGCGACGAGGCGACAAATCCCAGGGGAATCGCTGGAGGATTTCTACCATGCGCTCCTGGTGTTAGGTAGGAACTGTGACTGCCCGCAAGTTTCAGCCAGCGACCACACAGATCTTTTGATCCGGGCGGCATTCATTGCAGGTATGCTGTCCTCCCAAATCCGCCAGCTGCTGCTAGAAAAAGAGACACGAGGCCTCAAGGAGGCACGGGCCCTTGCTAGCTCTCTGGATGTGGCCTCCCGAAACGCCAACGCGGCAGCCCCTTGGGCAGCGTGGAAACCTCCTGCGGCCGACTCCGATGCATCCCCCATCCCTCCACAAGCTTGTGCTGTGCGACAACCAGGCAACCCCGGGGGGCCCCGCTGCTATTTTTGCGGGCAAGCCAAGCACCCCTGGCAGCGCTGCCCGGCCCGCTCCTCCACCTGCAAAGGGTGCGGCAAAAAGGGCCATTTCGTGGCGGTATGCCAGGCCCGGGCAGTCGCCGCGGTCTCCGGAGGCAAACCGGGGCCGCCACCCCGACTCTCTCCACGAGCCACCTGCGGCCAGCGGGTGCCGCCATCTTCCTTTTCCAGAGCCACGTGCGGGCCCCGGGCGCCGCCATCTTGTTCCCCAGGGACCACGTGCGACGGATGAGCGCCGCAATCTTGCACACCCCCAGACATGTGCGACCAGTGTGCGCCGCCATCTTGGCTGGAGTCTCAGGAACCCGATTCGGATGACCACACACTGCCCGAGGAAAACCCCAACTTTTGCCACGGCTTGCCTCGGTGACCCTGGACCAGTCTCGGCACTGAAAGCTCTCGACCGCGACGATGACCATGCTCATCAATGGGCACAAAACATCCTGCCTGATCAACTCCGGAAGCACGAGAGCTTCATACACCTCAACACGGTCAGGTGCTGTTCTCTTCCCATCCACCCAGTTAACCAAAAAATCGCCCTGGCCTCCGGGACTCACTCTGTAGAGATCAAATGGTTCTGCGTAGCGAACCTCACGGTCCAGGGAAGGGAATAAAAAAAAATTTGCCTCTACGTCCTCCCTCACCTCTGCGCTGCCACGCTCCTAGGGTTAGACTTCCAATGTAACCTCCAGAGTTTAACTTTTAAATTCGGCGGCCCTATACCCCCTCACTGTCTGCAGCCTCGCGACCCTCAAGGTCGATCCGCATTCCCTTTTTGCGAACCTCGCCCTGGATTGCAAACCCGGGCCACCAGGAGCAGATGGTATAGTGCCCAGGACCAGACCTTCATTAGGTCAGAAGTCCAGCGGTTACTGAAGGAAGGTATTATTGAGGCTAGCAACAGTCCCTGGAGAGCTCATGTAGTGGTTGTAAAGACCGGGGAGAAGCAAAGGATGGTCATTGATTATAGCCAGACCATCAATAGGTATACACAGCTCGACGCGTACCCCCTCCCCTGCATACCTGATTTGGTCAATCAGATTGCACAATACAAGGTCTTTTCCACAGTGGATCTAAAATCCGGCTCCCACCAGCTCTCATCCGCCCTAGCAACTGCAAATACACTGCATTCAAAGCAGATGTGCGGCTCTACCACTTCCTAAGGGTTCCCTTCGGTGTCACAAATGGAGTCTCGGTCTTCCAATGGGAGATGGACCGAATGGTTGACCGGTACGGTTTGCGGGCCACGTTTCCGTACCTCGATAACGTCACCATCTGCGGCCACGACCAGCAGAACCACAACAGCAACCTCCAAAAATTCCTCCATAATGCAAAAACCATTCATCTAACCTACAACAAGGACAAATGCGTGTTCAGCACCGACCGTCTAGCCATCCTCGGCTACGTAGTGCATGATGGAGTTATAGGCCCAGATCCCAAACGCATGCGCCCCGGGGGTTTCCCCTCCCCCACTGCTCCAAGGCCCTGAAACGCTGCCTGGGATTTTTTTCATATTATGCCCAGTGGGTCCCCAACTATGCGGACAAGGCCCGCCCACTAATTCAATCCACGGTTTTTCCCCTATCGGCAGAGGCCCGCCAGGCCTTCAGTCGCATCAAAGCAGACATTGCAAAGGCCACGATGCACGCAATCGATGAATCCCTTCCCTTCCAAGTCGAGAGCGACACATCCGAAGTAGCTCTGGCGGTCACCCACAACCAAGCGGGCAGACCCGTGGCCTTCTTCTCACGCACCCTCCACGCTTCAGAAATCCGCCATTCCTCCATTGAAGAGGAGGACCAGGCCATAGTAGAAGCTGTGCGACACTGGAGGCATTACCTGGCCGGCAGGAGATTCGCTCTCCCCACTGACCAACGGTCGGTTGCTTTCATGTTCGATAATGCACAGCGGGGCAAGATAAAGAATGATAAGATCTTACGGTGGAGGATCGAGCTCTCCACCTACAACTATGAGATCTTGTATCGTCCCAGGAAGCTAAACGAGCCTCCTGATGCCCTATCCCGCGGCACATGTGCCAACGCACAAGTAGACCGACTCCGGGCCCTCCACGAGGACCTCTGCCAGCCGGGGGTCACTCGATTCTTCCATTTCATCAAGACCCGCAACCTGCCCTACTCCATCGAGGAGGTCAGGACCGCCAACAAGAACTGCCAAATCTGCGCAGAGTGCAAGCCGCACTTCTGCAGGCCAGAGAAAGCGCACCTGATAAAGGCTTCCCGTCCCTTTGAACGCCTCAGTATGGACTACAAAGTGCCTCTCCCCTCCACCGATCGCAACACGTACTTCCTGAAAGTGATTGACGAGTACTCCCGGTTCCCATTCACCATCCCCTGCCCCGACATGACCACAGCCACCATCATAAAAGCCCTCCACAGTATCTTTACACTGTTTGGTTTCCCCACCTACATACACAGCGATAGGGGGTCCTCCTTTATGAGCGACGAACTGCGTCAATTCCTGCTCAGCAAGGGCATTGCCTCGAGCAGGAAGACCAGTTACAACCCCCGGGGTAACAGACAGGTAGAGAGGGAGAACGGAATGGTCTGGAAGACCGTCCTACTGGCCTTACGGTCCAGGAATCTCCCAGTCTCCCACTGGCAGGAGGTCCTTCCGGATGCTCTCCACTCCATCCGATCATTGCTGTGTACCATGACCAACCAAACACCTCACGAACATCTCCTTGTGTTCCCTAGGAAGTCCTCCTGCGGGACCTCGCTCCCAAACCTGGCTGGCAGCTACTGGACCCATCCTGCTCCGCAAACACGTGCGGGCACACAAGTCGGACCCATTAGTCGAGAGGGCCCACCTCCTTCACGCTAACCCTCCATACGCCTACGTGGCGTACCCCGATGGCCGACAGGATACGGTCTCCCTATGGGACCTGGCGCCCGCTGGATCCCCTCCCACACCCCCACCACCAACCCCACCCTTCCTCCCACTGGCGCACCCCAGAGCCGCTCCCTTCCCAGGTGGATCGGTACTCCCACCGGTCCCATCTAGGTGTAATGAAGCTGCAGAAGAAGCCGAAGCCACGCTCCCGGAGCCACGGATGCCCGAGCCGGCGCCAGCATCATCGCCGAAACTACGACGATCGCAGAGGACGACCAGGGCCCCGATCGACTAATTGCTTCCTTTTGAATGTAAATAAATACTGTAAATAGTTGCGACATGTGATGAGGCAAAACACTGTAAATAATGTATACCGGGTACCACCATAACCTCAACCTCTACCACTGTATAACAAGAGACCTCCACCCCCGCCGGACTCTTTTTTTTAACAGGGGGTGAATGTGGTAGTCGGTACTAGGGGTATTACGGTACCCAGGTTGATGCTGTAAGACCATTGGTGTGGGAGGTACCTGAGACAGCAATATCATTGGGGAAGCCTGCCTGCTGGTTCCGCCCAGTAAGGCGGAGTATAAGAGCCTGTGTCTCCCTAGCAGCTGAATTCTGTACCTGCGTTGCTGGGGGAAACATCTAGTCCAATAAAGCATTCAATTGTCATCCAATCTCGCTTCTGGAGTTATTGATCGAGCCTTTTTCCCCTTTATTTTAATACCCTTTTAGATAAAATATTTTGTTGTCCAATTTTTGTTGCGTTTAACTTTGTGAAATGTTTTACGACCCTTAGCTAATTGTACAATTCTCTGGACACACATAGGAGTATATCCTGGTCAAAATATTGGTCAATATATTGTTATATCATTTACGGCGTCATCCTTCAGCAACCTTTTCTGACAATCTTTGTTTTTTGTTCAATTATGGGATTAGCCTCGGCAAGTCATTGTGATTAAAAGATTTGTCAGTGTCAAACTCATTTTGATTTAGCCATAACTTTTATCTTAGCTGGTGTGTGTGTACATAAAGAAATGTAAAAACATATCTGTGTAGACTTACATTGGCCAGACTGCAAGATGGAGTGTAGCATTAAGTTAAAACATTCACCTGAGGTAAAGGAACAACTAAAACATGTTTACTTTCATTCCTATTGAACAGGGCTTGACAGACTGCACCACTATGACTTGATTCCAAGGGTAGATTTTCGTCTTCATAATCTGAGCAGTAATCGGGAAGGATGGATCACGCTGCCTTTACGGAACCCTACTGACTTCCATTCCATTCATTTAAATTCCAGATGAGTTCTGTCTAGGACGCACGATCTATCTCACCAGATTACCACCCAACGGGTGAAGATAAATATCTACCCCAGAGAATCTGTTAATAATGTTCAACAATGTATACAGCCTGAATGTACACTCGGTGATAACTTTAAATGAATGATTTCCACCTCAAAATGTGTAACCATGCTTCCACTCAGTGAGGTTTTCACATTTCTATTGATGGCGAATCTGGCTCCATTTTTTTATAATAATAATGTTTATCAGTGTCACAAGTAGGCTTACATTAACACTGCAATGAAGTTACTGTGAAAATCCCCTGTTCGCCACACTATTTCATTTATGGCACCTGTTTGGGTACACAGAGGGAGAATTCAGAATATCCAATTCACCTAACAGCACGTCTTTCGGGACTTGTGGGAGGAAACCGGATTCCCCGGAGGAAACCCACGCAGACACGGGGAGAACATGCAGACTCTGCATTGACAGTGACCCAAGCCGGGAATCGAACCTGGGACCCTGGAGCTGTGAAGCAACGGTGCTAACCACTGTGCTACCATGCTGCCCTAGTTCCAATACCAGAAAGCAAATGCAGTGATGAGCTCTCCAAGCCAATACTGCATTTGAGAATTGATGTCTGTAATATTCCAGGTGTCACCTGAAGTCTGAAAGTTCGCAGAATGTGACATGAAATACAAATGCTGAATGAAGGACTGTTAAATTCCTCTGGGAGCTTCAAATCACAGCTTGCTTCTTGCATATTCAGGCAGTATTCGTGCAAGAATAAGCTTACAACTGGTCGAGGACTTTCACCTTTTTTTGTTTGTATCTTTCTAGATACAAAGAGCTGTCAACAACTACCTTTTTCAAAAATACTGTTCCAGCATCATGGGAGGTGCTTGAAATCTGAAACAGGTGAAAGACATTTTTGTACATGTTCGATCCGCAGAAATATCTAGTTCCAAAGATGTTACTTAAGGCAGGAGAAGCAACAAATGAGTCTGAAGCAAAATGTTGAAGCAAACCTTATTGAGTATGTATTAAATATATTATTATGTGCCTAAACCATTCTGAAAAGTCAGTCTGATCCATTCCTGTGGAGTTTGAAGAGGTGTACTGAAGAGTGGTAGAAACAAATTGAGAGCAGGTTTCCTGCCAACTGTTCAGCGTGCAGTACCGTGCAAAATAAAGAGAAGGAGTAGTATTGAAAAATAAGACTTTAAAATGCCACACGGAAAATAGGCCTATTGATGAAACTGACAGATAGATTGTTGAAGAGAAGACACTTGAGATTTTGAGCTATCAGGTCACTCGATAAATGATCCACTAATGCGGGGAAACTTAAGATGTACTTTTTGGATAGTATTACATGGAGTCATATGTACTGATCGAAGTAACTATTGCTCTGAGCGCTCGCTTGTGTCTGAGAAATAAATCAACTTCAAGATTTTGATCTGCTCTCGTCTCATAAGAGGGATTGCATTCCAAAGAAATTCAAGCATTTCTGGGAACACGGGAGATGTGCTCAAGTCCTACATACGTGCAAGTTCGTTCTCTCGTATCTGACTGTTTCACATAACTCATATGACCATTTCTTTGCAGCAGCCAGCAGTGCTATATTTTAATTCCAGGCTCAGACGGATCCATGTACATTGCTCCAAACAACCCAATCAATTTGGAAAGCACGATAGCACAGTGGTTAGCATTGTTGCTTCACAGCGCCAGGGTTCCAGGTTCGATTCCTACTTGAGTCACTACCTGTGCGGAGTCTGCACGTTCTCCTCTTGTCTGCGTGGGTTTCCTCTGGGTGCTCCGGTTTCCTTCCACAAGTCCCGAAAGATGTGCCTGTTAGGCGAATTGGACATTCTGAATTCTCCCTCAGTGTACCTGAACAGGCACCAGAGTGTGGCAACTAGGGGAGTTTCACAGTAACCTCATTGTAGTGGTAATGTACGCCTACTTGTGACAATATTAAAGATTATTGTTGTTATTATTATAAACTATTTACTGCCTGCATGATTTCTTGTACCAAACGCAGCTGCCACAGTAGCACAAATCCAGAATGCTGTAAAGCAGACACCATACCCGGTCAAAATTTAAATCATTGACAAATCTGTAAATCATTCTTCCTCCCCCAAGACTGATAAAACAAAAGCAAGGGGCATAAAGAGGCATAGAACTTCTCCTCAGCCGAGTATATATACAGACTCTTAACAGCCTCATACTAAACCCCTGTGCGCATGGTAATTACACAGGCATTAACTCACTCGAAATGTCAAAGACTGAAAACAATGGCTTCAGTCTTCCTAATGTTCAGTTGAAGGAAATTCCACTTCATCACAGGCAACCTGCCAGCTCGGAGGCAGGCATGCGGCAGAGCGGAGTGGTGGAGAGTAGATGCTGGCTGCTGTCAGCCATACGCGTGGAAGCTGACCCTACATCTACAGATGATATCATCAGGGGGCAGTATGGAATAAGGTAGGTGGAAATACATTGCAAATGTTATTAACACAGAGAGTCGGAATAGTATTATGTACGTGCAAAGTAGTCATTTTAAACAGAATAAGTTCTCAATTTTATGGAGTTAAATGGAGTCAATAATTGATCATTTTTAGTTATGAAATGCAAGCATGTTCTTTTCCAGTTACTTGATGGATTGAAAAGTTTGAAAACGTAAAAAAAGTTCTGAAAAAAGTGATGACATCACATGAGGAGCCAGCCTCGGTAATTTTATCAGTAACAGCACTCGCTTTGCCTAATTTCCATCATGTGGCTCTGGCTACTCTAATGAATTGAGCCTCTCAACATCAACCTATAACTGCAGCAGTTGCCAAGAGAATATGAGGTGTCATGGAACTTAGTTTTAAAGCACATTAATTCAGCTTGATGACTGGCTGCTGGGAATCCTATACATTGCAATGAGTGAAGTCAGGAAGTGCAAGATGAAGCTGGACAGGGGATGGGGGTGGGGGGAGAGGAAGCTAGACAAGGAGTAATAGCAGCATGGTAACATTATGGCAGGATCTTTGATTTCACTAAGAATACTATAAGAATGCAGGATCTCATCAAAAAATAATTTTAAATATCACTTCTTCCTTCAGGTTTTACTGACTATCCACTTTGTGTTAATCCTTACGAATGCCAACTCCAGGTTTTGTACAGGAAAACCATGCAACACCTCTCAGTAATTTCTCCTGACTAATAATTGCATTGAAATAGTGAGCTGGCACCAAAGAGAGCAAAAAGACGTGTTGGCAATAGTAGGGATGATGCAAAATTAGGCACCAGATCCAAATAATAAAAATCATAAGGAAATAGCATGGTTGACTTAACATGTTTCACATATCAGTAGCGCTGACACCAAAATTGATGTTTTAAATTTGTCACTCCGGCCATCGAATTTTTCCATGGAGTGTAGTTTTTTAAAATACGGGACATTTTTATGAACTCTGCTAACCTTTAACGGCTTGGTGTTAACTGGAATTATTTCTCATTGTTGGTGTAGATGCTGGAACTGTAATTTTTCAGAATAATTGTAAATATCTTTTGCTGGACAGAGAGTGGATTTCAATCACCATTACAAAGGATCTCATTACTTCCTTCCCTCAGTTTTCCTCGCAGACCTCCTTGCCCATCTGAATTCTAGTCCTTATCAAGCTGCGGTCTTGCATGTGTACGTGCGCCAATCTCTGCCAGAAACATCGAGCTGATTTCAGGCGAATCGAAGTCAATGCATTGTTATCATACGTGAAATATTGGTTCCTGCATTGGCCCTGTGTTTCCTAGAATCGAGACTGCCTCTCTTGAGCGGTGCATCCAGCAGCTTGGAGATCAATACTCAAACTTCTCACCACAGTGCAACCCTCCCCCCTGTTCATGGCGACTGCTGCTAAAGCCTCGTGCCCAGTGATACCATCCAAGCTCATGTGCAGGAAGCTGTGAGCATGTGGAACGCAGTGGGAAAAGCGCTGGAGAGTTAGTAATCATGAATGCCGATATTCATGGGGTCCCTGAAGACGTGAGGGCCCTGGTGTCATGGGGAGGGGGAGGATGCAAATTAGGGTGTGGGGGGGGGCGGGGGCTGGGCTCAAGAATAGGGAAAGGAGAAGGAGGCTAGGGGATGGAGATCTGGAGGGAAGATGGTAATTGGAAAATGGGGCCAATGGTGAAAATAGAGAATAGTGGATCTGGGAAGAAAGATGGAGCGACTGAGTGGGAATAGGGATTCAGTGAGAGAGATGGGGAATTAAAGGATGGGAGAATTTGAGACAGAAACAGCCCGGTTATTGAGGAAATGGGGCTGAAAAGATGGGGAGAGAGAAAGTGGATTGGGTGCTGTGCAATTTGGTCATGGCAGAGAAAGGTGCACACTGTTTCTTACCACACTATGTTATTCTGACAGGCACATTCTCTGAACACCTGAGGCAGAATGCTATGCTCCCCTGCCATCGGGCATTTACAGGTGGTGGGGGCCCCCGGAAAATGCAGCAGTTGGCCTGCCTGTCTCAACCTGTCTTCTTTTTGCAGGGGCCGATGGGAGTGTTGGGTGGCTCACACTTGGGCCTGTTAAGCCCTTTTAAGGAGCCAATTAGTGGCCACTTTCCCGTCCGCTGTTAGTTTAGCTGTGATGGGGGTGACCATGTCAAGCCGGTAGCCCAACAGCTTTAGCTGTGAGGGCTGGTATCGGGAAAGGGGGGGCTCTTTGTTTGGGGGTCACCTTTTTCCATCAAAGGCAACCTCCAATGTCATATGCCTCTTTAACCCACCCCTCCAGGCCTCCCAAACCCCCTCACTCTCTTCACCAGCCGAAATCTTGGATTTACCTTCAATCCAGCCTCCTCTTCTCCGGGGAACAAGTTGTAATCCCAGCAGTGGTCACTGCTCAAACCTGGCACTGCTGGGTCTACGAAGCTTCTGAGTGCCTGACTGGCCAGCTGCTCGCTAAGGCGAGACTTCCTTCCCAGGTGGGGTCAGAAGTCTCACCCTCAACCACTTAGTGATCCGTTGAACATTAAGTGGTGGCGGGGCAGCTGGTATTGGCGGGGATGTACTTCACGCAGTCTCTTCATGGGGCAGTGTGGGACACCCCATCATCCAAAAATACCTGCCGCTGAAAAAAATGTCACGAACGCAAGTCGCTTCTTATTTACAGGAAAAAGCCGCAGAAAGCTCGAGCTTGGTGGCTGGAATCCACTGCAGCAGCTGAAAGAGTGGACTCTCTCCACTCAGACAGATTCCAGGATGGTGATTGGGAGTCTGGAGGCAAATGGGGGCAATAAGTTGCACTCTGCATCCTGGGATGGCCTGCAATGTGAATGAATACTAATGCCCTCTTATTATGCTCTGCCCATGGGGAAAGGGATCTAGGTGTTCACCCAGCACAGAGAGTGTCAAAGACAACGGTCTCCTGCTAAATTGGTGGTCTATAAACTGTGAAATGTCACTGAGGTCACCTATTGCAGCCTGAAAGAAGCCTAATTCATAACGGGGACAAGTCTAGGTGACATTGACAGCCACAGGCAATGTTGCTCATGTCCTGGTTTGAGTTTCAGGTTGCGGCTGCAGGAGGTGCCAGTTCATTGAGGGCCGTCTTTGTGAAGCAAAGACAACAGAGACACTGCTCCATTGTAGACGTTGTGTTGGAGAAGTGCTCGCCGATGTGGGTACCGTCCCCTGTGCAGTTCCCTCTTCTCTCAGTTGCTCCCGCTCCGTCCTATCAACATGGCTGCTTCTCTCAACATCCAACCCAAAATGCAGCACCACCTGCCCAGCCATAACTACAGTAAAACTGTTTTGACACCAGCCACAAGAAGTTCAATGCCAGCAAGAAAAAGCTTATCAGAAGTCCGAGTTCAGTAGTACACGGCAGAAAATAAGCAGAAAATGTCCAGAGGTTAACCAGCAGCCTAAAAGGGCGAACCAGCAACTAACATGTTTGTGGTGAATAAATGTGGCATAGCAGGATGGATCACCGGGGCTTGGCCAAGTTGCGTATATAAGTTTTGAAAATGGCTGCAGTAAAAGAGCTCATGAGAGAATACGAATAGGCCAAGAAGTTGACCAGCCATGCGGTCAGCCCATAATCAGCTGGAGGAAAGTGACCTTTGGGTCAGGATAAAATAAGTTGAAGAATGACCTACGAGTGATAAGGTTATGAATTGTTCGCTTGAGCTCAGGGTCAAGCAAAGATAAGCAGATGACTGAGCACTGCAGTAAAACATCGGGATAGGTCAGCAAAGTTTATGTTGTGGAGTAAACTGTGGGCATCGTTTGTGCTGTAAAACTCACTCGCAGATACGAAGGTTCCAAACAGGCCATTTTGTGCTGGTATAGTAAACTTATTGGTAATTGTGGATGTTAACAATCTGGAGATCTTCCCTCCACAACGTCCAACTTCATAGTCCCCAAAGCCTGCTTTTACCTCCTTCCCAAGATCCAGAAACAGGGTTTCCCTGGTGGACCCATCATATCAGCCTGTTCCTGCCCCCATGAACTCATTTCTACCTATCCTGACTCCATCCTTTCTCCCCCGGTCCAGTTTCTTCCCACCTTTATTTGCGATTCCTAAATGCTCCACATCATATGAACAATTTCCAGTTTCTCGGCCCTAACTGCCCTAACTTCATTATGGATGTCCAATCTCTCTATACCCACCAGGAGGCTCTGAGGGCTCTCCACTTCTTCCTTGAGTAGAGGCTCAATCAATTTCCGTCCGCCACTACCCTCCTCTGCCTGGCTGAATGTGTTCTCTCACTCAATAATTTCACCTTTAACCAGTCTCAATTCCTGCAAATAACAGGTGTGGCTATGGCTATGGTTACCTGAATGGGCTGCAGTTATGCCTTTCTTTTCGTGGGGGCCTTGTTCCGCACTGTAACCAATCACTATTTGTTGATGTACCATTGTCAATGTACTCTTGTTGATTATTCTTTTGTCTACTAAGTACGTACTGTGTGCATTCCCTTGGCCGCAGAAAAATACTTTTCACTGTATTTCGGTACATGTGACAATAAATATCAATCAATTAAGCAATCGGGATGTAGAATGTTCCTTGTTCCAGTCCTGGTCAGGCCCTCTCCTACAACTCTTTTTCCATTACAACGATGACTATTGTCTGGAACTGGAAATGTTGACAATTTTGCTTCCAATTTTCCTCCCTCTGTCACCTTCACACGGTCCATCTCTGATACTTCCCTTCATTAACCTTTCTGTCTCAATTTCTGGTGATGGACTCACCACCAATATTCATTACAAAATTACCAAGTCCCACAGCGACCTTGACTACAGCTCCTCACACCCGACTCCCTGTAAGTGGTCCATCCTATTCTCCCAGTTTATCCACCTCCATTCCATCTGTTCTGATGATGCCACCTTTGAAAACAGCGCTTCAGACATGTCTGCCTTTTTCCTCAACTGCACCTCCCACGCACTGTGGTTGACAGACCACCCAACCGTGGCCAACCCATCTTGCGCACTTCTGCCCTCACCCCTTTCCCTCTCTCCCAGAACCACGACAGGGTCACCCTTCCTATTCACCCCATCAGCCTCTGCATTCAAAGGACCATCCTTCGCCATTTCACTTGCAGCTCCACCAATTTGGTCCACTTTCTTCGCTGCTCTCAATGTGGTCTCCTTTACACTGGGAGACTAAATGCAGACTCGGTAATTGCTTTGCGGAAAACCTTTACTCAGTTTGTAAGCAGGTCACCAACCTGCAGGTTACTTGCCATTTCAACTCACCTAGGCCCATGCCCCCATGTTGTTTCCATGTCCGCATGTCCGTCCTTGTCCGGCTGCAATATCCCTCCAGTGAAGCCGGCACAAACTGGAGGAGCAAGACCTGATCGTCAGATTAGGCATGCTACAATCTTCTGGACTCAACATTGAGTTCAACAACTCTAGACTGTGAACCTCTTCCCCCATCTTGACTCCTGTATTGTTGTTTGACCGAACACAAACACCCCCCCCCCCCACACCCCCCCCCCACCCCCCACACCATTTCCCTCCTAAGGCCATCTGACACTTCCTCTTTAGGTTTGTTTTCAATGGGCGCTGACATTTGGTGACACAATAACACAGTGGTTAGCACTGCTGCCTCACAGAACCAGGAACCCAGGTTCAATTCTGGCCTTGGGTGACTGGTTGTTTGGAGTTTGCACTTTTCCCCTGTGTCTGCGTGGGTTTCCTCCAGGTGCTCCGGTTTCCTCCCGCGGTGCACAGCTGTGCAGATTAGGTGGATTGGCCACGCTGAATTGCTCCTCAGTGTGAAAAGGTTAGGTGGGGTGAGTTTGGGGGCGTGGGTTTTGGTGGAGTGCACTTTCAGAGGGTTGTGAAGACTCGGTGGGCTAAATGGCCTCCTTCTGCACTGTCGGAATCTATGGATTCTATTAATGCATTCTGATATTTTACCTTTATGCCACTATCAGAACCTACTTTAGTCTTTTCGCTACCATTAACCCTCCCTTTGTCCAGGTGAATTGGACATTCTGAATTCTCCCTCTGAACAGGTGGCGGAATGTGGCGACTAGGGGATTTTCACAGTAACTTCATTGCAGCGTTAATGTAAGCCTACTTGTGACGCTAATTAAGATTATTACATTTGTCAATCCCTCCTTAGCTCTGACCTATCCCTGAACAATTCTGTCCCACTTTCTCCACCTACATAATCTATCACATTTCTATCCCTCTTCACCTCTGAAGAAGTGTCACGCGGACTCGAAACCGTTAACTCTACTGCTTCTTCCACGGACGCTGCCAGACCTGTTGAGTTTACCCAGCATTTTCTGTTTTTATTTCAGAATTACTTTACCCGGCTGTGGCCATTATTGAGGGGGGGGGGGGGGGGGGGGGGGGATACAGTGTTGAAACATTTTGGATGGGATCCTCCTCTGAGCTTTGAAGACTCGCAAAACTATAATATATTTTTCCATAGAAAACCAAGATTCTACCAGCCTACCAAATCATACAAACAGCTGAAATACAATCAAGGCAAGATATATTACCTAACGTAAATAACACATGCTCGTGAGGTGAAAGGTAGATTGTTTAAACTTATGTCTGACTGAGCAATCCAGACCATTTCAAGAGTCCTTTAATTGACTGCAAATATGAAGCAAATTATAACAGTAAGCAGTTGTGGCCCATAATTTGACAGTAGCTCCAAGATTAACCTGAACAACATTTTACATATATAGGTGAACCACCAACATCCAGAGAAGTTTCCCTTGATGCAAGTGATAGCTTTTATCAACTATTTTAATAAGGGGCTTGTTGAGCACACTGGACGAAACAGCTGGCTTGTAATGCAGCACAAGGCAGCAGTGTGGGTTCAATTCCTGTACCAGCCTCCCCGAACAAGCGCCGGAATGTGGCGACTAGGGGCTTTTCACAGTAACTTCATTACAGCCTACTTGTGACAATAAGCGATTATTATTATCACAGCACCAATCCGAATCATAATGAGACACAATTGATATTAATTGGCCAGACTTGCCGAGGGAAGTATTAAGAATATGTGATATTGGAAAGGAGAAATTTGGAGGCAGGATTGTAAGTGATGGGAAAGAACTGTGCAAAATGATTTCAAGGTGCGTAACTGTGGGTTCAACCACCTTGGAACTAAAGCGGATGGAACAGAATACTTTCTGAATTGTGAAAACCTGGAAACGGTGGAGATCCAAAGAGACGTGTGGTCGAGGTAAACAGAGCATTAAAATGACATGAACAGCTGCAGAAAATAATCAGAAAGGCCAATGAAGTGTTGTTATTTATATCTCGTGGAATAAAATACAAATGTTAGAAATCATTCTTCAGCTGTACAAAGCTCTGGTTACAGCAAGTCTTGCGCACCCTTAAAAAGAATATATTAGCCTTGGAGGGGATGCAGCATAGATTTACTCGACTGCTACCTGGGCCCCAAGCATTAACCTAATCGGAGAGGTGAAGGAACTAAGGTTGTAGTCCCTGGAATTTAGAAGGTGAGGGGTGATTTGATTGCAGATTTCAAGAGATGAAGGGTGTAATGATGTCATGGTTGTGTTGTAATTCACCGACTGACCACTAGGAATCTCATTAGTACATAAGTGAATGTTGGAGTCAGGTGACCCCACCCAGACTGACGAGGGAGCTGGGAGAGATGATGGTTTGTGCATGTTCATACCATTATTCATCTGTTGTTTTGTATATATTTGACCCACAGTTAATGTTAATAAATCATTTACAGCTTTAGCTGCAAGTGTTCTTGTAATATAAATTATGCCATCTGACAAGAACATTACAATGGGGAACGGATAGGGTAGTTCGGGAGTGTCATGATATGCAAACATGCAGCTAATGGACACATAGAATAGGACACGACCAATGAGCAGTCAGGACACTCAGGGGTGGTATCTCACTATAAAAGGGATGAGGCACTCACACCCCGCCTCTCTCCACAGACCAACATCTACAGAGTGAGACAGGGTGTATCCTCAGCATCACACCCCAGCACGCGGCTTAGAGCAAGGCTGGTTCAGTTAGACTGAGTTACTCCATTTAGATTAGCAGAGAGTCGAACGCATTGAGAACTGTGCTAATAGTTCAATAAAACACATTGAACTCACTTCAAAGTCTGGAGCATCTTTTACTCAAAACTGCATCAAGTGGCAGCTTGTGTTATTCCAAATTCCATAACACAACAGGGAGCAACTGATTCCGGCAGCTGAGAGTGGACAAGCCCAGCTTGGAAAGATAGTAACCTGACCGGTTAACAACAATGATTTGGGGTGATTGAAACCCGGCAGCGCATGTGGCTGCCCTGGCAGGTTGGAAGCAGGTTGACCTCCGATTAACAGATAGTTGCCTTTGACTGATTGAAACCAAGCTGATCCCAACTAGCGTGGGAGGCATCGTCTAAAGTGTACAATTTGAGCCAGAGCTTTCAGAAGTGAAATTTGGAAACACTTCTCGTGCAAACGGTGGTAGGCGTTTAGAACTCAAACAAAAAAGAATTGATATGAGATCAATTGTTAACCTTGATGCGCAATCAATTACTCTCAAGACGAAGTGATTCATAACTGAAGGCTTTAATCTGCTAGAACTCTTCCCCAGCAGCTTCGATACAGAAAGTGAAGGCTGCTGGGATGGCACCGGTTCTTATACTCCGACTCTCAGGGCGGAGCTATGTACATCAGCCAATGGTAGACTCCTGGGTCTAACCAATGGTCATCCATATCTCAGGTACCGCAATACCTGGTACTACCACATTCACCCCCTGTTAAAAAAGAGCCCGGCGGGGTGTTGGCCAGCATTAATAGTCGCCTTTCGCATGGTATGACCAGGTATGGAGGTACCGTGATGTCGAGGGTAATAACAAAGTGTTCATAATGCAGCAATCAGTCGATCTGGGGGCTTGGTCGTCCTTCTGGAGCGTCTGGGCTTCGGCGGTGATTCTGATGGGGGTCCCGGCGGTTGCGACTCCGGGAGCGTGATGTCGTCCTCCCAGGCAGCTTCGTCACCCCTAGGCGGCGCTGTTGGGGCAAAAGGTGGACAGGGGGGGGAAGGCGCCTTTAGGGGGAGTCGGTGTGAGTTCGGGCCTAGGCAGGAGCGGCGGGAGTACTGACCTTCCAGTTAGGTGCTGTGGGGAGGGTGGGGGTGGGGGTATTGGTTCGGGTGTGCGTGGGGTTCCGGCGGGCACCAGGTCCTGAAGGCTATGTAGGCGTACTGAGGGTTGGCGTGCAGCAGGTGGACCCTCTCGACCAACGGGTCCGACTTGTGCACCCTCACATGTTTCCGAAGCAGGATGGGTCCTGGTGTCGCTAGCCAGGTTGGGAGCGAGGTCCCTGAGGAGGACTTCCTGGGGAAAACAAGGAGACGTTCATGAGGTGTCTGATTCGTGGTTGTACAGAGCAGCGACCGGATAGCGTGGAGGGCCACCGGGAGGACTTCCTGCCAGCGGGAGACTGGGAGATTCCTGGACCATAGTGCCAGCAGGACGGTCTTCCAGACCATTCCATTCTCCCTCTCTACCTGCCCGTTTCCCCTGGCTTTGTAACTTGTCGTCCTGCTCGAGGCGATGCCCTTGCTGAACAGGAATTGACGCAGTTCGTCGCTCATAAAGGAGGACCCCCTATCACTGTGAATGTGTGCGGGGAAACCGAACAGTGTAAAGATACCCTGGAGGGCCTTGATGACGGTGGTTGTTGTCATGTCTGGGCAGGGGATGGCGAATGGAAACCGTGAGTACTCGTCAATCACGTTGCGGTCGGTGGAGGGGAGGGGGCGTTTGAAATCCATGCTGAGGCGTTCAAAGGGACGGGAAGCCTTTATCAGGTGCGCCCTCTCTGGCCGGTTGAAGTGCGGTTTGCACTCCGCGCAGATTTGGCACTCCCTGGTGACGGCCCTGACCTCCTCGATGGAGTGGGCAGGTTACGGGTTTTGATGAAGTGGAAAAAGCGAGTGACCCCCGGGTGGCAGAGGTCCCCGTGAAGGGATCGGAGGCGGTCCACTTGTGCGGTGGCAGAAGTGCCGCGGGACAGGGCATCAGGAGGCTCGTTCAGCTTCCCCGGACGGTACAAGATTTCGTAATTGTAGGTGGAGAGTTCTATCCTCCACCGCAAGATCTTGTCGTTCTTAATCTTGCCCCGCTGTGCATTATCGAACATGAAGGCAACCGACCTTTGGTCCGTGAGGAGAGTGAATCTCCTGCCGGACAGGTAATGCCTCCCGTGTCGCACAGCTTCTACTATGGCCTGGGCCTCCTTTTCGACCGAGGAGTGGCGAATTTTGGAAGCATGGAGAGTACGGGAGAAGAAAGCCACAGGCCTGCCCGCTTGGTTGAGGGTGGCCGCCAGAGCTACGTCGGACGCATCGCTCTTGACCTGGAAGGGGAGGGACTAGTTGATGGCTTTTGCAATGTCTGCTTTGATGCGGCTGAAGGCCTGGCGGGCCTCCGTCAACAGGGGGAAGGTTGTGGACTGGATCAGGTGTCGGGCTTTGTCTGTGTAATTGGGGACCCACTGTGCATAATAGCTGAAGAACCCGAGGCAGCGCTTTAGGGCCTTGGAGCAGTGAGGGAGGGGGAACTCCATGAGGGGGCGCATGCACTCAGGGTCGGGGCCTATGACTCCACTTCGCACTACGTAGCCTAGAATGGCTGGACGGTCGGTGCTAAACACGTAATTATCCTTGTTGTATGTCAGGTTAAGGATTTTAGCAGTCTGGAGAAATTTGCGGAGGTTGGTGTCGTGGTCCTGCTGGTTATGGCCGCAGATGGTGACGTTATCCAGATATGGGAACGTTGCGCGTAAGCCGTACCGGTCAATCATTCGGTCCATCTCTCGCTGGAAGACCGAGACCCCGTTCGTGACACCGAAAGGAACCTTTAAAAAGTGATAGAGCCGCCCATCTGCTTCGAAGGCAGTGTACTGGCGGTCGCTATTACGGAGGGGTAGCTGGTGGTAGGCAGACTTGAGATCCACCGTGGAGAAAACCTTGTATTGTGCTATCCTGTTCACCAGGTCGGCTATACGGGGGAGAGGGTACGCATCCAGCTGCGTAGACCTGTTGACGGTCTGACTGTAGTCAATGACCATCCTATGTTTCTCCCCGGTCTTTACCACCACTGCTTGAGCTCTCCAGGGACTGTTGCTCGCTTCAATGACCCCTTCCCTCAGCAGCCTTTGGACCTCCGACCTGATAAAGGTCCGGTCCTGGGCACTGTACCGTCTGCTCCTGGTGGCGACGGGTTTGCAATCCGGGGTGAGGTTCGCAAACAGGGAAGGCGGGTCGACCTTAAGCGTCGAGAGGCCGCAGACAGTAAGGGGGGGTATAGGGCCGCCAAATTTAAAAGTCAGGCTTTGCAAATGGCACTGGAAATCCAGCCCAAGGAGGGTGGCTGCGCAGAGGTGCGGCAGCATATACAGGTGGAAATTGTGGAATTCCCTGCCTTGGACAGTGAGGTTCGCTAGGCAGAACCCCTTTATCTCCACCGAGTGTGACCCGGAGGCCAGGGAGATCCATTGATTTACGGGATGGGTGACAAGAGAACAGCGCCTTACTGTGTCAGGGTGAACAAAGATTTCCGTGCTCCCAGAGTCAATCAGGCACGACATCTCGTGGCCGTTGATGGAAATCGTCGTTGTAGCTTTTGCACGTGTCCGGGGCTGACTCTGGTCCAGAGTCACCGAGGCCAGTTGAAGTAATGGAGAATTCTGGTCAGGCAGCATGTAGTCGGCTGTGCTGGGGGCCTGGGGCCCCATCCAAGATGGCGTCATCCATGGGTCGCACATGTTGTCCGGGGATGAAGAAGATTGCGGCGGCGAGGGACAAAATGGCGGCACCCACCCGTCCAGCGTGGTGTCCGGGGGGCAAAATGGCCACGCACGTGGGTTGCACGTGGCCTTAGAATAGGGGGGTGGCGGTGAGGGCTGGGCGGTCGGGGCCTGAAAGGGGGGTTGCCGATAGTCGCCGGAGACCGCGGCCACGGCGCGGGCCTGGCAGACCCCCACATAGTGGCCCTTCTTGCCGCACCCTTTGCAGGTGGCGGTGCGGGCCGGGCAGCGCGGGAGGGGATGGTTCGCCTGCCCGCAGAAGAAACAGCGGTGTCCGGGGGCGGTAGCGGGCCGTCTCGCCGCGCAGGCTTGCGGGGTCAGGGGGAAGGGCTGAGGGGCTGCCGCTACGGGGTGCCACGCAGCCCAGGGGGCCGCCACGTAATCGGGTGCAAAGGACAGCGCGTTTTTATAGGCAACGTCCATGGACCCTGCCAGGGCCCGTGCCTCTGTAAGTCCCAGAGTGTCCACTTCTAGGAGCCTTCGGCAGGTATCGGGGGAGGTCATACCTGCCACAAAAGCATCCCTGATCAAAAGTTCCGTGTGCTCGCTCCCCGAAACTGGCGGGCAGCCACAGTTTCGGCCCAGCACCAGCAGTGCCCGGTAGAAGTCTTCCAATGTTTCCTCGGGGCTTTGCCTCCTAGTCGCCAGCAGGTGACGAGCGTAGACCTGGTTCACAGGGCGGATATAATGTCCTTCTAGCAGCTCGATCGCGGCAGCATAATTCGCCACCTCCTCGATAAGAGGGTAGATCCCAGGGCTGACCCTTGAGTGTAGGAGATGCATCTTTTGTCCTTCCGTGGGGGTGTCGGCGGCCGTGCCAAGGTAGCTCTTAAAGCACGCCAGCCAATGTTTGAAAATAGCAGCAGAGTTGTCCGCGCGGGGGCTGAGCTGAAGGCACTCCGGTTTGATACGGAGGTCCATCCGTTCGACTGAAGTTGTAGCAGATTAAATTGATGCGCAATCAATTACTCTCAAGACGAAGTGATTCATAACTGAAGGCTTTAATCTGCTAGAACTCTTCCCCAGCAGCTTCGATACAGAAAGTGAAGGCTGTTGGGACGGCACCGGTTCTTATACTCCGCCTCTCAGGGCGGAGGTATGTACATCAGCCAATGGTAGACATCTGGGCCTAACCAATGGTCATCCACCTCTCAGGTACCGCAATACCTGGTACTACCACAAATCTTAAAACTGAGTTTGATAGATTTTTGTTGGCCAATATTTTTCGGGGATATGCGTGAGCTTATGGAGTTAGACCGTAGATCATCCACGGTATCGTTGAATGGCAAAACAGGTTCAAGGAGCAAAATGGTTTACTCCTATTCTTATGTTTCATATTCGTAAATTGTGCTATAGCAAGGTGTTATGGGCAAGAGTTTAGAGAACCCCAAAGTGTATCATGGAGTTCACCTGACCCACAACTTTCAATAGATTGTGGTATGGGGAGCACACGGCCCACTCTACAGGTGTGGTATAGCAGAAATAGAAAATTATTTTTTAAAGCAAAACAATGTTTAGTCTATGAACTCAAGTTAACCTTTTTAAAACATACAGTGAACATCTTAGCAACCAATAATTCAAATACCACCCCCAAAGAATACAACACTAAGTAATCCTTAATAACTTCCCAAACAACATCCAGAAGACAAAAGAAACACCTTTTAACAGAAGCACATTTACATCAGGTTTGCATTCACTACTGAAAACATTTATAATTCTGAATTCACCAAATGAGCAAGAGATAGTCTTTTCATGGCAGAGAGATCAACAGTACACCTGCTTTGTCTGGCTTCAGCTCCAATACTAAAAACGAAACTAAAACACATCCTGCAGCAAACAGCCTAAAACGAAAGTAAAAAGCTGACAGGCAGCCCAGCTCCACCCACACTCTGACATCACTGATTAACACTCATTTTTTAAAGGTACATTTCTTAAACACTCATTTCTTAAAGGTTCTCTCACATGACAAAGACACGAAAAGGAGGGAGGTTACTGTTACTGTCAGGCTCATTACCTTAATCAATACGAAATCTCCTTCTGCACATAATTTGTACAAATGTTAAAGGGGCACTGTGACAGTGTTTCAGAAACATATTTGCCATTGTCAGTACTGTGCTTTTCTACTTGCATGGTTGTAAATAGGTGAACACAAGTTTACAAATGGATTTTTTTCCTGCAACTAGCAGTCCAGTTTTACTTTTCTTTGGCTCCCTTTTTTGTCATCAATCATTTCCCTTTCCAGAGATGTTCACGGCTCATTGGAAAATTTATCCACAGGCGCTGGGGTGTCCTGTATCTCGCCAGCCATCCATTTTTTTCCTGTGTAAGCTTTTGCAACGAGTGCTGGCTGTTACCATTCTGGAGGCATCACAGCTGCATCCGATCTTGTTGTAACACAATGCCACAGACACAGACTTGTTACAGAAATCATCGGGTAATCATAGGGAGTGGGGGTACATTGACTACTTACTCCCTTCCTAATCGAGGTGACTATCAAGCTAAATGCACTGCTCCTAACACTACTCAGGTTGAAGTCAAATAACTCACCACATACCATGGGACGGCACGGTCACATAGTGGGGGTGGCACGGTAGCACAGTGGGGCGGTAGGGTGGCATAGTGAGTGACACGGTAGCAGAATGGGGATGGTATGGTAGCATAGTGGGGCGGCACGGTTGCACAGTGGGTGCGGCATGGTAGCACAGCAAGTGGCATGGTAGCACAATGGGGTTGAAACGGTAGCACAGTGGGGTGGCACGGTAGCACAGTGGTTACCACTGTTGCTTTACAGTGCCAAGACCCAGGTTTGATTCCCGGCTCGGGTAACTGTCTGCGTGGGTTTCCTCCGGGTGCTCCAGTTTCCTCCCACAAGTCCCAAAAGACGTGCTTGTTCGGTGAATTGAACATTGTGAAGTCTCCCTCTGTGTACCTGAACAGGCACCGGAATGTGGCGACGAGGTGATTTTCACAGTAACTTCATTTCAGTGTTAATGTAAGTCTACTTGTGACAATAATGAAGATTATCATTATTATTAAACTGAAACCTCCCTGGTCAGTGAGGGCTAAAGATGAAATCCTTTAAAAAAAAATGTATATTGACTTTAAAACATTTTAACAACCACACTCTCTCGCTGAAGAGTAGTATGAAGCCTCAAAACCAACAGTTTTTATTCTGTAGATATTGAATTGTATGTCCTCTAAACAAAATGCTGTTGTAATATTAAAGATAATTACAGGATTGCAAACAGCTGACGACAAAGTTGCTTTACAAATGCAATGAAATCCACTTGATCAAATCAAATCTGCATTATAATAATTCTTAGATGATCGATCCACCTGAACTATGCAACAAAGACCAAAAACGACAATTATTTTTCTTCAGTCCATTGCCTCTCAGGAAATATCATTCTAAAATGCAGGAATATATATTTCATGATTAAAACCTTTTTGAAAGTCTGTCCCTTCTTTTCTGAGAGTCTCCATAATTCATCACCATATTCAATAATTTGTAATGCAATTTCATCTCTTTTAATTCTGGAAGGTAATTATTGTGGATATTACTGTACGTTCATCCCTCAGATGTGACCCATGGAACCTTTTACTATTCACTAAAGTCTAAGCCAAGAGAATCCTGCTCATGTGCATCCTCCTTATAGTATAAATTGGTGCATTTAATCCATTTTCAGATTCATCATAATGAGTCGTTTTTCTCTCATTGCCTGAAAAGCTTTTACTCGATTTGAAGTACATGATTGGTCCAGTCTCTTCTGGTGGTAGCCATGTTAGTTGGTTCATTGATGTTCTTGGTTCTTGCTCTTCTGTACGCATTCCAAGGGAGTGTGCCTCTATAGCCCCATATCTTTTTTTTAAATCTTAAAAAAAAAATTCCAATTAAGGGGAAATTTAGCATGGCCTACCCTGCACATCTTTGAGTTGTGGGTGTGAGAACCATGCAGACACGGACAGTGACCCCCCCGCCCCCCCCCGCGGCCGATATCGAACCCAGGCCCTCGGCTCTGTGAGGAAGCAGTGCTAACCACTGCGCCACCCTGCCGCCCCGTATAGTCCAGCATCTAACTATATGATAACAGAAGCCAGGACAGGACTCTAGCCATAGTACTTCTTTGTGTTCTGAATTGAATATTCATGACCTTTACAAGCGTATTTCTTCAAACAAAACTCGGAGTAAAAGGAAACCGGTTATGAATCATTAAACATCATGCAAACATCCAGAACAACAGACTGATTTAGTTCAATCAGCACAACTTGTCTATGCTTAATAGGAAATAATGATCATGCTGTATTGCCCAGAGTGGATCATCTTGCTTGACTTAAACAAAATAACTTCGAACCAACGTTCTGCATTCTCCATCTTGAGGATTTAAAAAAATCAAACTAACTGCCTATGTGCCTATGTCAGCTCTGTGGAAAAGAAGATGAAAGCAAATTACTGCGGATGCTGGAATCTGAAACTAAAACAGACAATCTCAGCAGCTTCAATTGTGGACGGCTTAGTCTCTGGAAAAGAAGGTTGTGCCGGACTAACGAAAGGAAATCGTAAAAGAAATAACTAGAGTCTTTACAATGACTTTCACATCCTTAGGATGCCCCAAAGAGCTTCAAAACCAATGAAGCAATTTTATAGTCATTCAGACTGGAGGTAAACATGACAGCTAAATTGCACATAGCAAGACCAGAAACTATATAAATGTTCAGGTGACCTGTTTTAGTAACGATGGTTGTGAGATGAATTTGCTCAATATCCTCATGGTTCCAGAAGAGGCAGAGGTGAAAGTGGAATCCAACATTTGGGATTGCAGCTTGCTCACAAGTCGACCCTGGGTCTACACACTCGGATTTCTCAGGAACTTTCAAAAGAAG
Source organism: Scyliorhinus torazame (assembly GCF_047496885.1). Classification (NCBI taxonomy): domain Eukaryota; kingdom Metazoa; phylum Chordata; class Chondrichthyes; order Carcharhiniformes; family Scyliorhinidae; genus Scyliorhinus; species Scyliorhinus torazame. The sequence goes on from NC_092725.1 coordinate 134,236,347, forward strand.
GATGCTGGATGTGCATCAAGTTCACATGGGTTCACTGAGAACCATTGCAGTGAACCATAGGCAGATGGTAGGAGTAACAATAGTGTCAAAACACCATTCTCATTGCCAGTATCTGAAAAGGAATTGACATAGAATTTATACCACAGAATCAGATTATTTAGCCCAACTGGTCTAATCCAGTGTTTACTGTGTGGGAACTTGCATGTGGGGTGTATTACCTGCAGCAGGCGCGGGCACCAGGAATATATGTATCCATTCTCTCTTCAGTGCTGCCTCTAGACCAATCGGTGCATGCTTTTAAAGCCGGCTTTATAGAGTCATGGAGTCATAGATGTTTACTGCATGGATACAGGCCCTTCGGCCCAGCTTGTCCATGTCGTCCAGTTTCTATCACTAAACTAGTCCCACTTGCCCGCATTTGGCCATATCCCTCTATACCCACCCTGCCCATGTAACTGTCTAACTGCTTTTAAAGGACAAAATTGAACCCGCCTCTACCACTGCCTCTGGCAGCTCATTCCAGATGCCCACCATCCTCTGCGTGAAGAAATTTCCCCTCCCTTGGGCGAAATTCCCCGGTATCGGCGCGATGTCCGCCAACTGGCGCCCAAAACGGCGCAAATCAGTCGGGCATCGCGCCGCCCCAAAGGTGCGGAATGCTCCGCATCTTGGGGGGCCGAGCCCCAACCTTAAGGGGCTAGGCCTGCGGCCGCCGAATTTCCGCCCCGCCAGCTGGCGGAAAAAGCCTTTGGTGCCCCGCCAGCTGGTGCGGAAATGACATCTCCGTGCGGCGCATGCACGGGAGCGTGAGCGGCCGCTGACGGCATTCCCGCGCATGCGCAGTGGAGGGAGTCTCTTCCGCCTCCGCCATGGTGGAGACCGTGGCGAAGGCGGAAGGAAAAGAGTGCCCGCATGGCACAGGCCCGCCCGCGGATCGGTGGGCCCCGATCGCGGGCCAGGCCACCGTGGGGACACCCCCCGGGGCCAGATCGCCCCCGCGCCCCACCCAGGACCCCGGAGCCCGCCCGCGTCGTCTTGTCCCGCCGGTAAGGTAGGTGGTTTAATCTACGCCGGCGGGACAGGCATTTTAGCAGCGGGACTTCGGCCCATCCGGGCCGGAGAATCGCTGGGGGGGGGGGATTCCCGCCCCCGCCGAATATCCGGTGCCAGAGAATTCGGCAACTGGCGGGGGCGGGATTCACGCAAGCTCCCGGCGATTCTCCGACCCGGCGGGGGGGTCAGAGAATCTCGCCCCTTGTCTTTCTCCCCTCCCACCTTAAACCTATGCCCTCTATTTCTAGACTCCTCTACCTTTGGGAAAAGATGTTGACCATCTACCTTAACTATGCTCCTCATTATTTTACAGACCTCTATAAGATCACCCCTAAGCCTCCTACGCTCCAGAGAAAAACAATACAAAGAACAAAGAACAAAGAAATGTACAGCACAGGAACAGGCCCTTCGGCCCTCCAAGCCCGTGCCGACCATACTGCCCGACTAAACTACAATCTTCTACACTTCCTGGGTCCGTATCCTTCTATTCCCATCCTATTCATATATTTGTCAAGATGCCCCTTAAATGTCCCTATCGTCCCTGCCTCCACTACCTCCTCCGGTAGTGAGTTCCAGGCACCCACTACCCTCTGCGTAAAAAACTTGCCTCGTACATCTACTCTAAACTTTGCCCCTCTCACCTTAAACCTATGCCCCCTAGTAATTGACCCCTCTACCCTGGGGAAAAGCCTCTGACTATCCACTCTGTCTATGCCCCTCATAATTTTGTATACCTCTATCAGGTCGCCCCTCAACCTCCTTCGTTCCAGTGAGAACAAACCGAGTTTATTCAATCGCTCCTCATAGCTTATGCCCTCCATACCAGGCAACATTCTGGTAACATACTAGCTATCCAGCCTCTCCTTATAACTCAGACCATCAAGTCCTGGTAGCATTCTTGTAAATCTCTTAGGATGGATGGATGGATTTGTTTATTGTCACGTGCACCAAGGTACAGTGAAAGGTTGAAAGGTTGAACATTTAGTACATGAAAATAAAATAAAAAGAAAATACATAATAGGGCAACACAAGGTACACAATGTAAATATATATACATCGGCATTGGGTAAAGCATACACGAATATAGAACATAGAACATACAGTGCAGAAGGAGGCCATTCGGCCCATCGAGTCTGCACCGGCCCACTTAAGCCAGTGTAGTATTAATCAGGTCAGTCCATGAGAGGGTCATTTAGGAGTTTTGTAACAGCGGGGAAAGAGCTATTTTGAATCTGTTTGTGCGCGTTTTCAGACTTTTGTAACTCCTGCCCAATGGAAGGAGTTGGAAGAGTGAGTAAGCCGGGTGGGAGGGGTCTTTGATTATGCTGCCCGCTTTCCCCAGGCAGCAGGAGGTGTAGATGGAGTCAATGGATGGGAGGCGGGTTTGTGTGATGGGCTTCTGCACTCTTTCTAGTTTAACAATATCCTCCCTATCATAGGGTGACCAGAACTGAACACAGTATTGAAGTACTGTTGACTCTGGGCAGCACGGTAGCATTGTGGATAGCACAATTGCTTCACAGCTCCAGGGTCCCAGGTTCGATTCCGGCTTGGATCACTGTCTGTGCGGAGTCTGCACATCCTCCCCGTGTGTGCGTGGGTTTCCTCCGGGTGCTCCGGTTTCCTCCCACAGTCCAAAGATGTGCAAGTTAGAGGGATTGGCCATGATAAATTGCCCTTAGTGTCCAAAATTGCCCTTAGTGTTGGGTGAGGTTACTGGGTTATGGGGATAGGGTGGAGGTGTTGACCTTGGGTAGGGTGCTCTTTCCAAGAGCCGGTGCAGACTCGATGGGACGAATGGCCTCCTTCTGCACTGTAAATTCTATGATAATCTATGACAGACTCCGGCGGAGGACAGCTTCCAGGAGTCAATGAGGTGTCTCCTCTCAAGATTGGAAAAGTCTTCCTATATCATTAGATCTGCTCCACCTGCTGGCCAATGGGAACATTACTCCAGGGCTCAGAGCAAGAAGTTTGCCTACAATATGCTCTCATGTTGCCATCTTTTCCATTGGTGACAGCTCCATCAAGTGCCTGCATGTGAAATATGTCGGACTGCAGGACCATGCTTGCAGCACACCTGTGGTGCAATACGGCCTGCTGATGATATTGCCGAAGAATCCTTTCTTAGCTGCACAACTGGGGAAAAAAACTGCTTTTATTCATTAGCCAAGGCCAATGTTCCACAATTATTTTGTGAGCATTCAAAGCCTGGCATCTCAACCACTTGCTGATTTGACAAGTTATGCCGGTAACCTACCCATCTTTTCTACAGGTTTAACTTAAACCAGATACAATTCTGGCACAACATTTGTCCACATTATCTTGCAACTTGCATCTCTGCTCCACTTTGAGGGTTGGGGTAAAGAAGATGGGAACTGAAACATCCTGTGCCAGAAACCAATGCAGCTAGAGTGAGTGTTGTTACAGACAGAATTCAAGTGCTTCTTTTTACTCACCGTGATCAGCATGTTTGTATGTAAGGGGCGTGAGTTCTCTTACCCTCAGAGTGAGTGTCCCATTTAAGTAATTTCAGCAGCAAGCTTCTTGTGAGTTTAAAAATAAAATAAGATATTTATTATCACACACAACAATTGACTCAACGATTCAAGCGCACATCTCACACACTTTCAGATTCTCAAAAATTAGATACAGATGAAGGTAATATGCTATTACAGCTTATACGCTTCTCAGTCTTTTTCATGTCAGGCCTGTGTTTCCTTGGATGAAGTTGATGCTTCAGTTAAAGTGAAGCGAACAATTTTCAGCACACTGTGAGGTTTCCTACAGTTGAATTTCCAAGAGATTGGATATCAGGGTGAACTTGATGTTAGAAAAAGGTGGTGAGTCTGTCATTCTGGAATAGGGTGGCACGGTAGCACAGTCGTTAGCACTGCTGTCTCACAGTGCGAAGGACTCCGGTTCACTTCTGGCCTTGGTTAAGTGTCTGGGTGGAGTTAGCACATTGTCCCAATGGCTGCTTGGGTTTCCTCTGGGAGCTCCGGTTTCCGACCCACCTTCAAAAGATGTACAGATTGGGTGAATCGGCCGTGCTAAGTTGTCTCTTAGTCTGCAAATGTTAGATGGAGTTGTGGGGATTGGGTGTGGGACTGGGCCCGGGTGTGGTGCGCTTTCAGAATGTTGGTGCAGACTCGATGGGCCGAATGGCCTCCTTCTGCACTGCAGGAATTCTGTCAAAATCTCCCACTTTCAAGGTATTACTGTTTATTACCTTGACTGCCTGATCACGTGCAGCAGATGACTTTTGGTGGACCTCTCAGTCTGCAAGAGCTTGTTGCTAGCTGTAAAAGAAAACAACAAAATAGGTCCTTCGTGACTTCCACTAGTTCAAAGCCATTTTTCCAAACAAAGAACGATGTGAAAATTGTGTTGTTGTTTGACACCTTGAGATTCACTGAGCCATCGCATTCCCATTCTTTGCCGTTGTTAGACCTGATCAAGTTTTTCAGCGGCGATGAAACTCCACACAGGCACTTCTCGAAAGCGGCGCAAAGGAGGGAACGGATTTATATTTGCGGACATCATGAGGTTCACAGAGTGTGCAAAACAGGTCGTGTGGTCTGAATTGCCATCCCTCACAGCATTGAGATATTGCACTCACATTGTCAGTGACAATGATTCCTGATGACAGGTTCCTGGGATAAATCCAGTCACTGATCATCATCTGCATTGGCTGCTTGATGTTGGGAGCAAAAACACTGCACAAGGCAACATGTAAAAATGCCATAACCACGCAATTGCCTGCCCGAAGGCTTGGCAGCATCTGGTGCCCGATCTTCATCACCCTTAAAATTCACCTAGTGTTTCGTCAAGGAGAAATAATCATTAAAACAGTGAAGCCAATTCATATACGAGCAATAATGTGAATTTATTCTTCATACCGTCTCTTTGTTATGAACATTAATCATGATCTCATCTGTACAACTGGTGAACCTATAACGCTTGGACTAAACCTAAATTGAGCAGGAGCTTGAAAACCTATTTGTAAAAATAAAAATGCGATTGAAACTTTCCATCATTAAATACTCAGCAGGGTTATAAACCCCAAATAGCACTGATGGTGTACAAAGGTCGGACTGCAGCAGTTTGCACACATCTGTTGACTTCTTAACCAAATGAGTAATTAGGCTAATTCAACAAATAATTTCCTCATACAAAGATAAGTATTATTTCAATTAATTCAATATCATTTCAAGTGTAAATCTTTTGAACATCTTCGAATTAAAATCAAAGGAAACTGTCCTTTTATGAAGTTATTTCTAACTAATTACTTTTGGTTAAAATAAATATTTTTAATGGGTCAACAAACATTCCTTTTCAGCCCAAAGATTTAATTTACAATCCACTCAGACTGACCTTGCTTACAGCGGCATGGTAGCACAGTGGCTAGCATTTTCTTTCACAGCGCCAGGATCCTAGGTTCGATTCCCGGCTTGGGTCACTGTCTGTGCGGAGTCTGCACGCTCTCCCCGTGTTTGTGTGGGTTTCCTCCGGGTGCTCCGGTTTCCTCCCACAAGTCCCGAAAGACATGCTTGTTAGGTGAATTGGACATTCTGAATTCTCCCTCCGTGTACCCGGACAGGCGCCGGAGTGTGGCGACTAGGGGATTTTCACAGTAACTTCATTGCAGTGTTAATGTAAGCCTACTTGCGACAATAATAAAGATTATTATTATCTGTTGCCTGCTGTGGTCCTTTCTGAAATTACAGGCACTGTGTTACTTAGTCTTTCACACTTTTGATCTTTGAGTTTAAGTCCTCAGCAACCTTTTTCTCAGGAGCATCATTAACTTTATCTTCGAGTGGGTCAATGTGGTGAGAATGAAACGTACTCACTGAGGTTGATGGCAATAATGTGGGAGATTAAACATTGATCTGAAATACTTCAACCTCACTGATGCTTCATATTTCATTGAATTAAACTGATTTTACACTAAGCCTTTCTCTTGCTCATTTTTATTTTTGAAACCCAAATATTAGTTTAAAAATTATTTCTCACTACTTTAGCAGAGGTCACACTGGCAAATAAGTGGGACTCAGGGGAAGATCTACCGCCTGCGGTGCGCCTGAAAGGCAATGTGGCGCAGTGCGGCCGGTAGATGCCGGGTGATCCCTCTTCCGGGATCTACCCGGCTCGCCACGCCTCAGGAGATCCAATGCGATCTCGCAAGACGTCGTGTTGTGAATCCCACCCATTGTAGGTGGGGTCACCTTTTAGCAAATCTGCATATTAGAGTGAGACAGTTAGTCTCACTTTAATCTGCACTACCACGGCCTAACCAAGGTATGGGATCTAACCTCCTTGCCTTGGAGATTTTAGGTGAACGCCATTCAGTGTGGGGACCAGACGGAACGATGGTTCTCCGAGGGCATTGGATGCTGCCAGGTGCTTGCCCTCTGGGCAGGGTGGCATTGCTGGTGCCACCTGGGCACTGTGGCACTGCCAGCCTGGCACTCTGAGTGCCAGCTGGGTGCCAGTCTGGTACTGCCCAGGTGGCATAGCCAGCTGTCAGGGGCACTGCTAGGGTGCCAGGCTGGCAGTGCCAAGGTGCCAGGCTGGCATTTTTCCCATGATGGGGATCGGGCTTGGGGGTGCCCTGCAGGGGTGGAGAGGAGCCGAGGGCCCCCTTATAGGTGAATTGGGGTTTGGAAGAGTTTCGGGGGGGGGGGGGTAGCTTTGGGAGGGGGCGTTAAGAGACATGGACATCTCATCCTGCACTGAGGAGTTCCGGCACGAGGAGCACCTCAGTGCAGGAAACAGGGCTAAGTGTCGGCTCAGCATCGCGTTCCCCACTGAGGTCCCCAATCTACTAGCTGTGTCTGCGTGGGTTTCCTCCGGGTGCTCCGGTTTCCTCCCACAGTCCAAAGATGTGCGGGTTAGGTGAATTGGCCAATGATAAATTGCCCTTAATGTCCAAATTGCCCTTGGTGGTGGGTGGAGGTGTTGAGTTTGGGTAGGGTGCTCTTTCCAAGAGCTGGTGCAGACTCAAGGGGCCGAATGGCCTCCTTCTGCACTGTAAATTCAATGATAATCTATGATTAATCTAGGACAAAGGTTCGGCACAACATCGTGGGCCGAAGGGCCTGTTCTGTGCTGTATTTTCTATGTTCTATGTTCTACTCGAATGACCGTTCAATGGCCTGGTGTTTCTCGCCGCTCTGAGACTCTGTCTCCATTTGGGTAGATCACAGCCGTACTCTCATTAACTGATAATGCACGTAAAACTAGTACAGTACTTTGAGGAAATGTCTTTATAAAATTGTTTATTTAATGGCAGACACTCAGCAGAAACAATTTGATGTTTTAACAATAAGGGCGGCGCGGTAGCACAGTGCTTAGCACTGTTGCTTCACAGTGCCAGGGTCCCAGGTTGGATTCCCGGCTTGGGTCACTGTCTGTGTAGCGTCTGCACATTCTCTCTGTGTTTGCGTGGGTTTCCTCCGGGCGCTCCGGTTTCCTTCCACATTCCCAAAATTTGAACATTCTGAATTCTCCCTCTGTGTACCCGAACAGGCGCCGGAATATGGCGACTAGGGGATTTTCACAGTGACTTCATTGCAGTGTTAATGTAAGCCTACTTGTGACAATAAAGATTTTTTAAAAAAAATTCTTGGTCATGTGAATCATCATGTAAAAACCCTGATGACTCTTGGTCATTATGTCCTCACATTTGTGGCGGTGACCGACAGGCAAGGGTGGGAGCTGGCAACAAGATGAGAGTGGTAACTGTTCAGATGAGATGTGAGGAAGCGTATTGAGAGAGAGTGAGGCAGCAATAGGCAGGGTTGCGAGACGGGTTGAGCTGAGGAATGCTGTGTTGGGGAAGTCAGAGTTTGGAAGTTGGCAATTGAATGGAAGATGACACACCTTTCCTGCCCTGAGCAGATTGTTGAAGCTCTTCCGGCACTGGATCCACGTGTGTGGTACCACACACCTGACGCCGATCTCCTGAACCACCTCGAGACGAGTCTGCTTGGTTTCCGAGGCGGGCTCGGCCTCCCCTTTTTGCTAGGGTAATGTGTTGCTGTGCAGCCCCTCCCAGCCGGCAGATTGACATCCAGGAAAGCCTCAGAAAACCTGCGATGCTGATGTAGTGGGTGAGTTAAAAAAACCACAGCAAAGCCAATTCTAGTAAAGTTCAGTTCCTGCCCTCGGCTGGCCATCCCTACTGTGAGCAGGTTTAAAAGTCAAAATTTAGCCCTTAGCTCATAATCCAGCCCAGGCCGACCACCTCTGTTTGAAGTAAATCCTATGGTCCACATGGATTACTGGGATTCCAAACTGATTCAGATGACGGGCTGAGTGAAATGGCAACTGAGTGAGAATGAGCTCCTGTGTTACCATTTTGATTTTAACTCCTACCATCTTATTGCTGTTAGGTGGCGGGATTTAAAATTCTCTCGTTGACAGTAAATATAGAAACCATTCCAAAGTTAAAAATAACAATCACTGAAAGAGATATGCCGAAGTCGAAAACCATTCTGTAAAAAGTGGTGCCTAACGGTGCAATAATGTAGTGACATCATACAATAATAATAATGTTACAATAATAATGTCACAAGTTTGAAGAATTCACATTTATCCTTCCGTACTTGTAGTCGGTAATCCTCTAGTCTCTGTAGTGTAGCATCTAAATTTGAAGATGCTCTTCTTCATTATTCCCAGTAACTAAGTGGCACTAGACCCCTTCTAGTCCATTTAGAATTTGATCCATGGCACGCTGGAATAACACAGCATGATGCCAAGTGGAAGTCTTTTGTATCTGAATAGCCCTTTGCGTGTCAGATATGATTGTCAAATACTGTTGTGAATCTGGATCTACATTTGTATGGAGATAAACTTGAGTCAGGTCAACTTTACTGAAATGCTGGCCTCCAGCCAACCCAGCAAATATATAATCAATTAAAGGCATTGTTCTGTGCACAGTGACTTTAAATTCGCCACATTTGCATACTGAACCATCTTTCTTCATCACGGGTACTATCTGTCATAATATACACCAGTATATCATGGTGCAGACACACACTGATGGACACACAGTGGGACCAATCAACATACACAACACCACAGCCAATCACCAGTGAGAGCACACACACTATAAAGACAGGGGGCATCAGAGTTCCCGCTCATTCGAGTAGCAGCTAGCTAGGAACACAGAGCTCACAGCCTGCAACACAGACATTCACCATGTGCTGAGTGCATCAACTGGTTAGGACAAGGCAAGGGTCTTTAGTTAAAGCTAGTATCGTATTTACCCACAGTTCAAGTATGTTTAAATAGTTGACCTTTTAATAAAATAGTGTTGCACTACTTCAAGTGTTGGTGACCTGTATGTGATCCAGAACACCCAACACATCACTATCGGCGTGACCCAATCACTTACATTAACGGGTTTGAGGATTCCCATCTTGACCAAACTCTCTAATTCTGCCTCGATGGCGTACAGCTCAGACCTAACCTTTAAGCATCTTGTTTAGCTTTCATCCTTAATCTTCAGCTTGACTGAGATCTCTTTCATGCTCCCCAGCTCCCCATCAAAGTCTATGGCCCGTTTCTTAGACCTGCTTCGGAGTCCCACACGAGAGTCACCTTTGCCCAGTTTAGTTTGATTTTTTTTCCAGCCAGGTTCTCCCCATTGGGGCTGGAAAGTGACCTCTAATGCCATGCAGGGATAACTGTCCATTTAGCTTCACATTCACATCGATAAGGCCACTCAGTGGAACTATTTCCCCAGAATAGGTTTTTATCTTTTGAGGTTTTAATGGCGACCTGTCGTAGTTTCTCTTGGTGAACAGTTCCTGGTACCAACGAAACTGCTGCTCCAGTGCCCACATCCATTTTCACCAGTTGTCTGTCCGGTAAAGGAGTAAACCAGTAATGGTTTGTTATGCCTGCAATGGCCAGTACGTTCATCAATAGTTTGTCAGCTGACTGTGACTGCTCCTTTTTCACACCCATTTTGTATCACGGGGATCCTTTTCCCTCTTTTTGGTTTTCCAGTTGATCCATTTGTTTCTTACTTTTTACAGTTCTTATTTGGAACTTTCTTTCCCTAACTTGTATGTTTGATGAGCCCTTTTTTAACCACAATTCCTGCATTTAGCATCTTTGCACCTGCAATCTGCTGCTGCATGCCCAGTTTTTGCACATCGGTGGCTATTTCGAGTCTGTCTCTCTTTTTGGGTCTCCGTCACCATTTCATGGATTCTAGTGATCAAACTTAATTGTTGGGCTTTAGGGGCGCGGTAGCTCAGTGGTTAGCACTGCTGCTTCACAGCGCCAGGTTCCCAGGTTCCATTCCCAGCTTGGGTCACTGTCTGTGCAGAGTCTGCACGTTCTCCCCGTGTCTGCGTGGGTTTCCTCCGGGTGCTCCGGTTTCCTCCCACAAGTCCCGAAAGACGTGCTCTTAGGTAATTTGCACATTCTGAATTCTCCCTCAGTGTACCCAACAGGCAGCAGGGTGTGGTGACCAGGGGATTTTCACAGTAACTTCACTGCAGTGTTAATGTAAGCCTACTTGTGACAATAAAGATTATTATTAAAAAATTAACTGCGAGTTCCGTAGAGATTGCGGCTTCTAAAGCCTTCTTTAGGTTTACGTTGCTTTCTGCTAAAAGCCTTTTTTGGATAGCTTTGCTTCTTAACCCACACACTAGTCTGTCTCTCATGGTGTCGTTCGATACATCTCCAAATTCACACTAGTCAGCTAATTGCTTCAAAATAGTAACAGATTGTGTGATTGATTCACCTTCTTGTTGGTTACGTTTATGGAACCTGAATCTCTTGCCGATGACCAAAAGGGTTACGTGAGAAGTGGACCTGCAAATCTCCACAATCTCAACGTAGGTTTCCGAGCCTTTTTTTTCCTGGCTGCACCAAGCTTTGCAGCAGGTTGAATCCACCCCCCCCCCTCCCCCCGCCCCACCGCACCCGACATTGTACTCAGGAAAGTTTGGGCTAAAACAACTGCTTCTGCAATTCTATTTACTTGCAAAAAATAATCAACACTTTCATTATATGAACTCTCCCGCTCGGTGTTCCCATCATATGGTCCTATGGCATCAAACATTCCAGCCATTTTTACTATGGCAAGGAGTCACGTAAGCACAATGTGCCACAAAATATTTAGTACTACCTCGCTTCTTTTTTCAAACATGGTACCCCTGAGCTTAGCCGGTTTCCTTCTGAGTTTTGGAACACCCCCAGATCTAATAATAATCTTCATTGTCACAAGTAGGCTTACATCAACAATGCAATGAGGTTACTGTGAAAATCCCCTGGTCGCCACACTCCGGCGCTTGTTTGGGTACACAGAGGGGAAATTCAGAATCTCCAATTCACCTAACCAGCATGTCTTTCGGGACTTGTGGGAGGAAGCCAGAGCACCCAGAGGAAACCCATGCAGGCACGGGGAGAATGTGCCAACTCCACCCACAGTGACGCAAGCTGGGAATCCCTGGCACTGTGAAGCAACAGTGCTAACCACTGTGCTACTGCGCTGTCCTATTCTATTCTAAACTATTCTGAAGGGTACTTGCTACTCACAGTGCTCCCTGTACTGTTCCAGATCTTTCCGGGCAGAGCACGTTGCGAGCTTCTTATTAATGTTGTTTATTTTGGAAATCTATGTTTAAATCTTGGTTCCTTCGATGGATGCTACCATTACTTGGCAGCCCTCTATCGCCAGCTTTGATATTGTGAAGTTTTTAGTTTCTTAATTCTTTTCTGATGCTTGACAATGGATCAATGATTTTTCCATTCATTTTTTATGTCCTTGGGCGCCCGCCAGCATGGCCGCCACCTTCTTGTTGCCAATTTTCTTTGTCGTACCTTTAAAGGATAATAATAATCTTTGTTAGTGTCACAAGTAGGCTTACATTAACACTGCCAAAAAGTTACTGTGAAAATTGCAGTCCCCACACTCCGGAGCCTGTTCGGGTACACAGAGGGAGAATTCAGAATGTCCAATTCACCTAACAAGAACATCTTTTGGGACTTGTGGGAGGAAACCAGACCACAAAGGTACATGCAAACAAGAGCTTTATTGGAAAAGTGTTTACTCTACAGGCTGTTAGGATAGACTGCAAGGTTGCGCGCACAAATGGCCGATGATATCATCATTATGCCACGTGATTGGACTCCGAATGTGATCTTGTTCCAACTATGAACAAAAACCGAAAGCTATTACTCCTCAACTGCCAGCTACTCCACCCAGACTGACATGACCCGAGTGAGCGAGTACTCATGGATGCATGCCCAGTCAGTGTTCACTGTATCCGTGTATCTTGGATTGAATACAGCTGCTGGCGAACGTGACTCGAGGGCTGAATCAAATAAGTGGGCCAGGTGGAATGACCGTGAGAGGTTGCACATCATGTATGTTTGTGAGGGGAGTACTGCAGGTGCTTGTGGCTCTGCAAGACGTATCTATGCTGCATCGACTATTTAAAGTGAAAATTACCTTTGTAATTTGAATATCATTTGCTTGTTAATTCATGTGCAATTTGTCTTGGTTCTGATTCATGTCAAAATAAAAGCTAGAAAAAGTGGAACCTTGATGGTAATTTCATCACTTGGGGGCCTTTCAGTAAATGTGGTTATTTTGACGTCAGGTGTCCCCATTGGGATGCTAACAGATGTTCCCCCTCCTCTCCGCTTCCAGTACCAAGGCCTTCAGTGCAGCGTCTGAGACTGTTGGATCATGCTATTATTATGGGCCAGGGTTTAGAAACTCCAAAGTATATTATGGAGTCCACCTGACCTACAACGTTTATGTTGAATTTGGCTAGGATGAACACAAGAGCCTTCACTGCAGGTGTGATTCAACAGTCTTCCCAGACACTTAAATCAAAATAAGATTTATTCTGAGAACTTAGTTAACATTTATATAAAAACACAGCAAGAATCTTTATCAATTACAAACCTAAAGACACCCCACAGCTATAGTAATCAATGGATAACACTTAATGAATTCCCCCTTAACTGTTCCAATTCAAAAACAAAATCCCATAAACTGAAAAACCCCTTTCAGGTGCGTGGCCCAGCACACTGTATTCTCACTTGAATAAGACTTGCTTTCCCTGAGATTCTGACCCTGTCTCACCAGCAGGTTTAAACCCTTCCGGAAAGCAAACTATATCTTTTAAGTTACCAAGCGGGTAGTCACAACCTGTTTACTTCTGGAACAGATATTTAAAATGAAAATAGAGAGAGACAGGCCAAAACACTTATTTTCTCCATCCGCCGCCCACAGCAGTCAAAACGAAAGCGAAACCAAAACCTCACATAGCCACAGCCCAGCTCCACCCACACAATGACATCACTGGAGCCATGCGATAAAACATAAACCTTTCTTAAAGGGACAATCCCATGACACTATCCCTCCTGATGCACCATTGTATACTCTTCTTCCTGCTCACACTCTCTTCCACAAACAGTTGCGGCACCTCAATAATAAAACTCTTTATAATTGTCACAGGTAGGCCTACATTAACACTGCAATGAAGTTACTGTGAAAAGCCCCTAGTCGCCACATTCCGGTGCCTGTTCGGGCGCACAGAGGGAGAATTCAGAATGTCCAATTCACTTACTAAGCACGTCTCTCGAGGCTTGTGGGTGGAAACCGAAGAACCCTGAGGAAACCCACGCAGACACGGGAAGAATGTGCAGAATCCACACAGACAGTGAGCCAAGCCGGGAATCGAACCTGCGACCCTGGCGCTGTGAAGCTACAGTGCTAACCACTGTGCTACCGTGGTGCAGGCCTTCTTTCAGTAGGACAGGTTAGCTTTAAGTGGCGTTGGCTTGGCAAGATCGTGGGACCCTGCTGAGGAGTGCAGCCTCTCGGCTGTTCATCTGGAACTGGGCTGCACACTAACATAATTTAAATAAGCAGGCTGCATGATGCTTGTCGAGCCCTTGTATTCTAAACAACGGGAGCAAGTGAATCACACATTTCCATCCTCACACCTATTTTTGCAGGCTAAAAATGCTGCCTCTGGAATCTAGCCCCAGGTTCCTTAGATGGGGTAACATTCAGGCAGCTTCATCATATTAGTTTGATTTGGTATTCATTCCTATGTTTTGCAAGGAAGTTTTGTGCATCATATTTTATGTTTCAAATCAACTGAAGGAATGTGGATGTCAGTTTTTTCCGGTTGATTGATTTGGAAAGATTAAAAACAATAGCATTTAGAGAGAGCTGCAACAAATGATGTACTGGATGCCTGACCTTGCATTGCGGTTGAATAAAGGTAAATATATATTCCATCAACCTCTATGGAACGGAAATTATTTGGGAGTTGCTCTGAGGGCTTGTTGAGTCTTGGAGAGGTCATTTACTTTCAAAAACCCTTCAAAGAGCTTTTCAGCTTGTCAAAAAGCACTCCTGGAATGAGAATAACTATCAGATTGCGTTGAAAACAGCACACAAAAGAGTGGGTTGATTAATGTGGTATGTATCCTTCTTAGCCTGATATTGTCAAGGACATCAGTGATAGCACCATTCAGCTCCACTGACAGCTAAAAAACAGATGTTGGTGGGCTGTGAGTTGAGAATGGGAGCTATTCAAATGTACACAGTGAACTGTAGGGGGGCCATGGAGTGGAAGCTCTGAAGCAATTGACTAATACAGTAAAGGTATTAAAGTCATTTAGTGCCAAAAGGGAACACACTGATTCCTGACCCCAAGACACTTTTGAGTAATCTTGCATTCAATACAGCATGTAATAAGTGCCAAGCTGTCAATCCTCCAGGCTGGTGATTTTCAATGCCTCTGGCCACTATTGCTTTACCGTTTAGGAATATAAAAGTTAGTAAAGGTCTCTTAATCTAGCATGCAATGATAGCATTAATCCAGCGTACTATATGTATTTTCCTTGCATTGTATATTATGTGAAGAATCATACCAGAATAGGCATGAAATCCCAAAGGCCTTCACAGTCCTTCAGCTGTATGATTGGATTTGTGAAGGAGTCGCTGGCAGTTAATATAAATAACAAAAGGTCATCTGTACAATATTATTAGAAATACTACATGGCACATTTGCGTTACCTAACGTGATCTTTAACCTTGCATTGATACTCACTGAATTTAATGTACGTTACGGCATCTCCCACGGCACTGCACATGGTCGGTCAAAGGATAAGGCAGTTCAGTGAAGGGATTTCTGATGTCTGGCTGTGACTGTCCTTTGCTGCCATGATCAGCGCAACAAAGGCAGCAGCACTTGGATGAGGGTCTGAAGGCAAACAGAATATCATCCAGCTAAACCGACTGGAAAAAAATGCTGTAGTTTTATTGTCGACGGTTGCCCTTATATAATAACAATCTTTACTGTTGTCACAAGTAATCGCTTCTCGGCCTTTTGGCTAAGATCAAGTGTAGTAGCCTTTTGGCTCATATCTAGTATGTCTCTCTTGTGGGGACCATGAATTGGATTTGATTTGAATTTGAATTGGTTTTTGGAGCAGGCAAGGAGCTGGATTAGGGGTTCGGCTCTGACCCACACTCTGAGCCCTGGCTTTGTAACTCAGGAAAAGTTAAAAAATATATATGTTATTGTCACAAGGAGGCTTACATTAACACTGCAATTAAGTTACTGCGAAAAGCCCCTAGTCGCCACACTCCGGCGCCTATTCGGGTACACAGAGGGAGAATTCAGAATGTACAATTCACCTAACAAGCACATCTTTCGGGACTTGTGGGAGGAAACCGGAGCACCCGGAGGAAACCCACGCAGACACGGGGAGAACGTGCAGACTCCGCGCAGACAGTGGCCCAGCGGGGAATCGAACCTGGGACCCTGGCGCTGTGAAGCAGCACTGTGTTATCGTGCAGCCCGGTATTATATTGAAAAATCCTCAGTGAAAAATCATTCATGGGATGCTAGACCAGCATTTATTGCCCATCCCTAATTGCCCTAGAGAACTTTTGCAGTCCGTGTGGTGTAGGTACATATATTTCCAAATCAGGCTGGTGAGTGGCTTGGAGGAAAACTTCCAGATGGTAGTGTTCACATGCATCTATTGCCCTTGTCCGTCTAGATGGTAGTGATTGTGGGGTTGGAAGGTGCTGCCTAAGGAGCCTTGGTCAGCTCCTCCAGTGCATCTTGTGGATGATGCACTTGACTGGTGGTAACTTGCTGATGACACTGTTATAATACTAATGAAACTACTATTATCTTCAGAGGAGAGAGGATATGTACAGGGCATTTTAGCAAAGAGGTATTCCATCATGAATAGTAATGAGTTTTTTAATGCAAACTCACCCCACATTCAAGGCAATCTTTTTACCATGCGAAAAGAAGGCGTAATGCATCTCGCTTAAATAACCTGTATCAGCTACTCTGGTCTTAGAGATAGTGGTTATATTCATGTCAAGTATTGTCATCTCTCCATCAACAATGGTAGTGTTTCTAGCGACTCCAGTACACTCTAGATCCTTGCACAAAAATGTGCCCGTTGTTCTTATATTTTCCAACAAAAGAGCTTAAGATATTAAGAAAGGGGATTGAACTGATACTTTTAGAGACAGAGGGCAGGACTTTCCAGACCCTCAGCTGCATGTTTCTTGGTGGCCGCCAATCGCAGGCAGCGGGATTCTCTACTCCTACTGCTTACCAATGGGATTTCCCATCTAAGCCACTCTGTGCCGCTGGGAAACCCACTGGGTGTGGGTGCGATGCCAGCTGGAACTGAGAATCCCAATGTTCGGAGAATTCCGGACAGAGTTTTTGGAAGACTTTTGAAACCCGGAGGCAAGACGAGAATTGAAGAAAACAGCTCCAGAAGGTAAATGCTTCGGGGATGTGGCAGTGTCCTAAAATTGTGGAGTCGAAGGGATAAGGAATGCTCATTCCAATTAGCCAAGTGGGGAAGGGTAGAACTGGAGCCTGGTCTTTACACACGTGGAACTTGTATTTACGTAGACAAATGTTACAAACAGAGATCACTAAACTTAACAAATGCAGTTTCAACCTGATCCCTCCCATATATACTCTTTTGAACAAAATGATGAACCAATTCAAATAAAGAAAACAAAGGAATGGACAACTTAAAAGACCAGCCTTTAAAGGGAGATTGCAGAAAAGGTACAGATTTTCAAAGGAAATTTAAAACGTCAAAACCAAATTGTGATAAAAGGGATGTTATGCCCCCATAGGGGTTTGATTAATACATTGTATTAGAGTCTCCTCCTCCACCTTGAGATGCGAACTCTCCAGGTGACTAACGGCGGAGCTTCCTCTCAATTGGTGCGATCCCTCACAGGATATAAACCCCGGCCTGGGAGCAGGTTGGTGAAGAGGACCCTGAGGGGGAGTGGGGAGTGAGAGAGCATTGTAATGAGGAGTAGCAGATAAACCTAGTTTGGACAGGCGCAGAAGAGGTTCATGAGGAGGGCCTCCTCCCTCCCTGCCCCTCTCCGCACCAGGTGACCTCCCATGTGTAGGAGCACAAGGGAAACCCCAGTCAATGTCCACCACCTGAACACAATTCATATAATCCCTACTGTACAGAAGGAATTTAAATAACTTTGATGGGGCAGAGCAAAATGTGACAAGGCCAGGGATTATGTGCATGTAGGTCTTTGTCTTGGTGAGGATGGGCAGAGACCATTGAAGATGTTATTGATGTGTTGGGTGTTCTGGATCACACACTGGTCACCAACACTTGAAGTAGTGCAATACTATTTTATTAAAAGGTTAACTATTTAAACATACTTGAACTGTGGGTAAATACGATACTAGCTTTAACTAAAGACCTTTGCCTTGTCCTAACCAGTTGATGAACTCAGCACATGGTGAATGTCTGTGTTGCAGGCTGTGAGCTCTGTGCTCCTAGCTAGCTGCTACTCGAATGAGCGGGAACTCTGATGCCCCCTGTCTTTATAGTGCATGTGCTCTCACTCATGATTGGCTGCGGTATTGTGTATGTTGATTGGTCCCACTGTCCATCAGTGTGTGTCTGCACCATGATATACTGGTGTATATTATGACAGTTGTGTCTCAAGATATGGAGGCAGACGGGGATTATCCAATTGTACTGTCAGATCATCATCTCACGCCTGAGGGCAATAAAGCCCTCAGCAGTGCAGCCCCCCTTCAAGAGGATGCCTTCATGGCCCTTAAAGTTTGTGCTCCTTGCAGTACAACTCCAGTCTGGTGCATCACCGAAGAGTGCTGAGGTCGTTTGTTGGACCACCTGGTAGCATTTAAAACGTTGTGTGGAATCTGTTTAACCATTGGAAAAATCAGACACTCAAGCCCATTCTTTTATAACATTAAAAATTAGTTGCTGGGCAGGGAAACCTTGACACATTCATGTGTGTGCAGAGTACTGTTATCACTGTACAATGTCAGTCAGATTAAACATGGCCTGTGGTAAAGCAATAAGAGATAGGTGTGGTAAAAATGTGGAAATATGTTAAATTGGTAACTAAACATTAATTCATAGCAACCTGGCAGCTCACAAAACTGGATCGCCCTATTAGCAGTCCAACTGATTGGCCTTCAGAACCCAACTCTGCCCGGTTTTCTGAGGGTAAAAATGGATACTCCCTGTTGCCCATCACTTGGATAATGTGGATCGTGAAGAAATTAAAAATACGTTTTATTTGATTTCAAGTAAACAAAGTCGGGGTTGTAATGTGTCCGGCAAAATATTAGGTCACAGGGAAGCTAAATGCTAGTTCCACGTGAGTTCGCTGTGATATCTCTCATACATGCGGCAAGATTACTGCTCACTGGCTTTTAGATTGTGTCTCAGTTTCAGACGTTTAGATGTTGGTTTACTCTGCTCAATGTGCAGCCGTGGAACATTCTGTGATCTATCGTTTATCTCAGCCATAAATAAGAAAAAGACATTCCAAATCCTCCGGTTATCCTAATTCTGAGAATAAAATAAACCACTGGAGCTTCAGAGCGGAACTGTTATAAGATCAGCAGGGAAGGTAGCTCCTGTCACAGTTTTTCATTACATCTAAATCTTTGGACTTCAAGTGTAAGACACAAAATATCATATCAAATTTAGATATTTTGTAGTTCCTAATTTTACATCGTTTTATTTAATTGCGCATTAATCCAGCAAAACCCAGGCACAATTTCAACCAAATTAATGTTCATACTATATCCCGGACCAGGTTTGATGAACTCACTTTTCAACTGCAATATCATTACATTCGAGGAAAATGTCCCATGGAGAATTAGAAGCCCGTGGAATCCTACCTGCTTGATAACATTCCCTTCCAGAAGTCCTTGCCAGAATTCCACTTCAGACTTAGCGGAAAGAATTCAAATATTGCGTGAACATGCTCAACATTTGCTACCATTTTCAACCTGTGCTATTTTTTTTTCAGAACTATGAAAGCAAAGATTGAAAGCTGATAGAGACAATAATAGTACACAATAATAGTACACAATAATAGTACACAATAATAGTACACATCAGAGGAAAGCCAATCTGCACTTTTAACACCAATAGCATATGCTCTCACATTCATCTGGATGTTTAAAAGATATATTCGCAGAGGTTAAGCAATGCAGGATCAGATTTGAATAATGACGACCAACTTCTGAATCAGTGTCTTACCTTATTCCCAGCTGTAAATTAGAAAACCAATGACATATATTGCAGCCCATGGCTTTCTAAAGAACATTAACAGCAGCAAATCAGGTCATCTACATTATGTTTTAACAATGTTCACAGGCTGGCTTAAGTTACTATAGTACTTCATTGACTAATTGGCACTGATTGTAAAAATAAGCGTTATGCCAATGATCCACAGTAGAGTAAGTAGCTATGATCTTGTAGCAGTGACACCACAAATTTCAGCATTCATTGTATGACTTTGATAATTTAATTGTCATAAATACCACTGATCACTCTCAATATAAGGTATACAATCGGCAAGATGCAGTGCGGCAACTCACCAATAATGCTTTCCAAATGTGTGGACCTGGGTTCTCCGAGCCCACGCTGGGCCGGGTGCCCATCGAGTTCCCACGAGTCCCACCGGCGTCGTTTGCGTATGGTCCTATCCGGTGAGACCTCACCGTTCTGGCTGCGGGTGCCGTCCAGGTGGGGGGGGAGCTGACTCTGGGGGGGGGTCTCCACGGTGGCCAGGCCCACTATCAGGGGCAACCGATCGGCGGGCACGCTAATTCCGGGGGTGGCCCATGTTCCTCCGTGCCGGGCCCCTGTAGGGCTTCGCCATGTTGCCCGTGGGCCGGCGTGGAGATGGCCGTTGCGTGCATGCGCTGACCCTCGCCAGCCGTGGCGGGCCATCTTTCGGCACCGGAGCAGCGCACAGCACTCCGGCACCATTCGAGCCCCTGAGGGCGGGGAGGATGTCTGGGCCTGGAGGCCCGTTGATGCCGGCATCGCTCACGCCGGTTTTGACGCCGGCGTCAACACTTGGTTTTCGGAGAATCCCAGCTGTGATCTCTGTGATGTCGCTTTGAGAGAATATACTAATGAGTAAGTAGCCAGGATGTAAACCATTTTACCAGCAGACATTGCTCAGAGGAGCTTCCAGTTTAGACAGCAGCATGTGGTGTGAAGGAGTTGTATATGTACTTTACTGTTAACAATAGCTGTTGAACCTTCATAGTAAATCTGTCTGCTGAGGATCCCTTTGCTACATCTTCAAATGTAGCACGGTCATTAGCATTGTTGCTTCACAGCTCCAGGGTGCCAGGTTCATTTCCGGCTTGGGTCACTGTCTGTGCGGAGTCTGAATGTTCTCCCTGTATCTGTGTGAGTTTCTTCCGGGTGCTCCGGTTTCCTCCCACAAGTCCCAAAAGACGTGCTATTAGGTGAATTGGACATTCTGAATTCTCCCTCCGTGTACCCGTGTGGCGACTAGGGGCTTTTCACAGTAACTTCATTGCAGTGTTAATGTAAGCCTGCTTGTGACAATAAAGATCATTAAATACACTGAACCTACATTTAGTGTTCAAGTCCTATGTGAGATTAGAAATTTAGTGTTAAAAAACAGAGGAATACAAGAACCTCTACCATCTAGAAGGACAAGGGTGGTAGACACATCTGAACACCGCCATGTAGGGTTGTATTCAAGTCACTCACCATCCTGACTGTCATAATATACACCAGTATATTATGGTGCAGACACACACACACACACTGATGGACATGCAGTGGGACCAATCAGCATACACAACACCGCAGCCAATCACCGTGACAGCACATGCACTATAAAGACAGGGGACAGGAGAGTTCCTGCTCATTCTAGTAGCAGCCAGCTCGGAGCACAGAGCTCACAGCCTGCAACACAGACATTCACCATGTGCTGAGTGCATCACCTGGTTAGGACTAGGCAAGGGTCAACAGTTAAAGCTGGTATTGCATTTACCCACAGTTCAAGTATGTTAATATAGTTAACCTTATAATAAAATAGAGTTGCACCACTTCCAGTGTTGGTGACCTGTTTGTGATCCAGAACACCCAACACATCATGGTACAAGGAGTGGTTGCATACTAGCACTTTTGCAACTAATCAGCTTTCCGGCATCCTGAAGTATGGAGAACATCAACCCGCCGGCGATGCGGAATCTCGGGGTCAATTGGAAGATTTTTAAACAGCGCTTCCAGCTCTTCCTCAAAGCCACGGACAGGGAGAACGCCTCGGACACCAGGAAGATTGCTCTGCTCCTCTCCACGGCCGGGCAACACGCCATCCACATCTTCAACTCCCCTCACATTCGCAGACTACGAAGACAAGACAAAGTACAAGACGGTTCTCCTCAAATTCGATACCCACTTCAGCATAGAGGTCAATGAAAGCTTTGAAAGATACCTGTTTCAGCAGCGCTTGCAGGGTAAGGACGAGCCTTTCCAATCCTTTCTAACACACCTCCGCATCCTTGCGCAGTCCTGCGGCTACGGGCCCACCTCCGACTTCATGATACATGACCAGATCGTATTTGGTGTTCTGTCGGACCCCCTGCATCAGCAGCTCACCCTAGCGACTGCCATCGAGACCTGTGTCCTGCATGAAAATGCCACCAGCCGGTTCTCCCACATATAGGCGGCTGAAATGGCGCGGCAAGGTCCCCACGAGGCGGCACGGGTCCAAACAATTGAACACCTCCAAGGCTGCAGCCTGGATGAGGGCGGCCATTTCGCACGCTTTTCGCGGCCTCCCGCGCTTCTACGCGCCAAACGAGGGGATGGTGACGTGGAGGAACATGATGCGCAGGCGCGCACCACGCAGGACCGCACCACACATGCGCGGTGGCGCAATGAGCGTACTGACGTCACGACGTACGGCAAATGTGGCTCTGCCCATTTAAAGCGGCAATGTCCTGCAAAATCGCTACAATGGCTACGATGTGGCAGACTTGGCCACTATGCTGCCTGCTGTCCAGCAGCTCAGCCTGCCAATTCGCATCGCTTCAGCCAGCCTCGCAGGAACGTTCGGGCAATTCAACCCACGTTCACCGAGTCCGATTCCGACTTCCCGCAGATCAGTGACACCGAGGACCCGAGGGAGCCTTTTCGAGTCGCTGTTATAACAAAGAACAGGCTGTCCCCGAATCCACCAGCCGCTGTTGGTGCACAGCATTGATCCAGACGACGAGTGGTGTGCCAACCTGACGGTCAACCGATCCCAGATACGATTCCGCCTGGACACTGGTGCTTCCGCTAATCTCCTAGTTTGGTCAGACTTTCAGACCCTTGGGGTTAAACCAACCATTCTTCTGTCGACCTGCCAACTAGTGGACTACAATGGCAACGTCATTCCTGCTACCGGTTCATGCCAACTCGAAGTGACGCACAACTCGCGAAAAGCCATCCTTCCCTTCGAGATCGTGGGCTCCTCAAAGGACTCTCTGCGAGGTGCACATGCATGCAAACTCCTAGACCTCGTTCAACGAGTGCACTCTCTCTCCGGAGGACACCAATAGGACTTTAAACTAAAGATTGGGGGGGAAGGGAAAGTCAGGGAACCAAGAGGTGAAGTAATCAGTGGGAAGCGTAGCTGCTTAGGAATACAAAAAAGCACGAAAAGACAAAACTCAGGAGAGGTTACGATAGTCCCCATCCCCCAAAATATGACACAGTGTATGGAAAGGCTCAGTAAACCAAGGTCCACCACACTAAGAAAACAAAAAGGGACGGTCAATAGAGAATTAAAGGTGCTATATTTAAATGCGCGCAGTGTACGGAACGAGGTAGATGAGCTTGTGGCCCAGATTGTGACTGGCAGGTATGATGTGGTAGGCATCACAGAGACATGGTTGCAGGGAGTTCAGGACTGGCATTTAAACATCCAGGGATTCACAACCTATCGAAAAGACAGGGAGGTGGGCAGAGGGGGCGGGGTTGCCTTGTTAATTTGGAATGAAATTAAATCAATAGCACTAAATGACATAGGGTCAGATGATGTGGAGTCTGTGTGGGTAGAGTTGAGGAACCACAAAGGCAAAAAAACCATAATGGGAGTTATGTACAGGCCTCCTAACAGTGGTCAGGACCGGGGGCACAAAATGCACCACGATATAGAAAGTGCATGTCAGAAAGGCAAGGTCACAGTGATCATGGGGGACTTCAATATGCAGGTGGACTGGGTAAATAATGCTGCCAGTGGACCCAAGGAAAGGGAATTCATTGAATGTTTACAGGAGGGCTTTTTGGAACAGCTTGTGATGGAGCCCACGAGGGAACAGGCCATTCTGGACTTAGTGTTATGTAATGAGCCAGACTTGATTAAAGATCTTAAAGTAAGGGAGCACTTAGGATGCAGTGATCATAATATGGTAGAATTCAATCTCCAATTTGAAAGAAAGAAGGTAGAATCAGATGTAAAGGTGTTACAGTTAAATAAAGGTAACTACAGGGGCATGAGGGAGGAACTGACGAAAATCGACTGGGAGCAGAGCCTAGTGGGAAAGACAGTAGAACAGCAATGGCAGGAGTTTCTGGGAGTAATTGAGGACACAGTGCAGAGGTTCATCCCAAAGAAAAGAAAGGTTATCAGAGGGGGGATTAGGCAGCCATGGCTGACAAAGGAAGGTAGGGAATGCATCAAAGCAAACGAGGAAGCCTATAATGTGGCAAAGAGTAGTGGGAAGTCAGAAGATTGGGAAGGCTACAAAAACAAACAGAGGATAACAAAGCGAGAAATAAGGAAATAGAGGATCAAATATGAAGGTAGGCTAGCCAGTAACATTAGGAATGATAGTAAAAGTTTCTTTAAATACATTAAAAACAAACGGGAGGCAAAAGTTGACATTGGGCCGCTCCAAAATGACGCTGGTAATTTTGTGATGGGAGACAAGGAAATAGCTGAGGAACTAAATAAGTACTTTGCGTCAGTCTTCACAGTAGAAGACATGAGTAATATCCCACCAATTCCGGAGAGTCAGGGGGCAGAGTTGAATATGGTAGCCATCACAAAGGAGAAAGTGCTAGAGAAACTAAGAGGTCTAAAAATTGATAAATCTCCGGGCCCAGATGGGCTACATCCTAGAAAATAAGAAGGCGGTCCTCCGATTTTTGGGCATGGTCAACTTCCTGGGGAAGTTCATCCCTAACCTCGCCTCCCATACCACAGCTCTCCGGAACCTGGTCAGGAAGACGACAGACTTCTAATGGCTTCCCGCCCACGAGCGCGAATGGGACGAGATTAAGACCAAGCTTACCACGGCCCCGGTATTGGCATTTTTTGATCCCACGAAGGAAACAAAAATTTCAACGGATGCCAGCCAATCCGGCATTTGGGCAGTGCTCCTGCAACGTGATGAGGCCTCATCATAGGCCCCCATTGCATATGTATCACGTGCCATGACCCTCACGGAACAGCG
This sequence comes from Scyliorhinus torazame, assembly GCF_047496885.1. NCBI lineage: Eukaryota > Metazoa > Chordata > Chondrichthyes > Carcharhiniformes > Scyliorhinidae > Scyliorhinus > Scyliorhinus torazame. Next base: position 134,261,246 of record NC_092725.1, read on the forward strand.
CTATGCGGAGATCGAAATGGAGTGCCTGGGCCTGTTGACTGGGGTCGACAAATTTCATGATTACGTGTACGGCCTCCCCCAATTCACTGTCGAGACCGACCATCGCCCGCTGGTCAACATTATACAAAAAGACCTGAATGATATGACCCCTCGCCTCCAGCGCATTCTGCTTAAACTCCGGCGGTACGATTTCCAGTTCCTATACACTCCGGGCAAGGACCTAGTCATAGCTGACGCCCTGTCCAGGGCAGTCAACACCCCGTGTGACCCAGAGGGGTTCGTCTGCCAGCTTGACGCCCATGTGGCCTTCACGGCCTCCAATCTGCCGGCCACGGATGAACGCCTTATCCACATTTGCCGCGAGACTGCGGCTGACCCCCTACTACAGCGTGTCATGCGCTACATGACGGACGGGTGGCTCAAGGGCCAATGCCCGCAGTTCTACAATATCAGAGACGATCTGGCAGTAGTCGATGGTGTCCTCCTGAAGCTGGACCGCATTGTTATCCCGCACAGCATGTGCCAGCTCGTTTTGGAACAGCTACACGAGGGCCATCTTGGCATGGAGAAGTGCCGACGGAGGGCCCGAGAGGCTGTGTACTGGCCTGGCATCAATGAGGACATCGCCAACACAGTGCTCAACTGTCCCACCTGTCAGCGGTTCCAGCATGCCCAACCACGTGAGTTGGTCACGCCCCCTTGGTCTAAGGTAGGCGTTGACCTGTTCCATGCGCTCGGCAGGGACTATGTTCTGATTGTAGACTATTTTTCGAACTACCCAGAGGTCGTACACCTGCATGACATCACATCATCGGCGGTCAACCGTGCCTGCAAGGCGACCTTTGCTCGTCACGGCATCCCACTCACTGTGATATCGGACAATGGCCCCTGCTTTGCGAGCCAGGAATGGGCCAACTTTGCCAGCAGGTACAACTTTGTGCATGTGACATCCAGTCCCCTGCACCCCCAATCCAATGGCAAAGCGGAAAAGGGCGTCCACATCGTTAAACGGCTCCTCTGCAAGGCTGCCGATGCAGGATCCGACTTCTACCTCGCCTTGTTGGCCTATCGTTCGGCCCCACTCTCCACGGACCTGTCGCCAGCCCAGCTGCTCATGGGTCGCATCCTCAGGACCACGGTGCCGTCCATTCACGTCCCAGCCCTCGACCACGTTCCGGTCCTTCAACGGATGCAACAGTCTCGTGCACAACACAAGGCGGCGCATGACGCTCGGGCGACTGATCTCCCTGCTCTGGCGCCGGATGACAACGTCCGCATCCATCTTCCGGAGGGTGGCTGGTCTGCAACTGCTGTGGTTCTTCGGCAGGTGTCTCCCCGCTCGCTCCTGGTTCGTCTACCGGATGGTTCCATTCGCCGCCGCAATCGGCGTGCCCTTCGTCTTGTTCCACGCTCGCTATGTGATCCTCCACCGGTGCCACGCCCTCCTGTTGTCCCCAACCTGGACTATGTGGAGATTCCGAATACCCTGCATCCTCCTCACTCTGCCGTGGCCCAGCCCGTCCCTCAGCCAGTGGCTCCTGACCCACCCTTGAGGCGGTCAACCAGAATTCGTCGCCCACCTCAGAGACTTGACTTATGAGTTTTACGATGTTGGACTCTTTGATCTGTTCTGTTATCCTGTTTCATCGTTCCAGTAGTTTGTATATAATGTTCATATCGTTGTTGGTGTGACACCCTATTTCGCTGCACCAGGCACCTTCCCGTGTAAATAGATTAGCTTCATGTACATAGTCATGTAAATAACACACTCACACATAGTCAGGTACATTCACTACACGATATTTATTGTCACGCAGACACATGGGGCGGGATTCTCCACAATCGGCGCGATGTCCGCCGACCGGCACCAAAAACGGCGCATATCAGTGTGGCACCGCGCCGCCCCAAAGGTGCGGAATCCTCCGCATCTTGAGGGGCCGAGCCCTCACCTTGAGGGGCTAGGCTCGCGCCGGACTGATTTCCGCCCCGCCAGCGGGAAAGGACTTTGCCGGGCGGCGCATGCGCTTGAGTGTCAGCGGCCGCTCACGGCATCCCCGCGCATGCGCAGTGGAGGGGGTCTCTTCCGCCTCCGCCATAGTGGAGACCATGGCGAAGGCGGAAGGAAAAGAGTGCCCCCACGGCACAGGCCCGCCCGCGGATCGGTGGGCCCCGATCACGGGCCAGGTCACCGTGGGTGCACCCCCCGGGGCCAGATCACCGCGCGCCCCCCCCAGGACCCCGGAGCCTGTCCACGCCGCCTTGTCCCGCCGGTAAAAGAGGTGGTTTGACTCTCGCCGGCAGGACAGGCATTCCAGCAGCGGGACTTCGGCCCATCCGGGCCGCAGAATTGCTGGGGGGGCCCGCCAACTGACGCGGCGCAATTCCCGCCCACGCCGAATATCCAGTGCCGGAGAATTCGGCCACCGGCGGGGGCGGGATCCACGCCAGCCCCCGGCGATTCTCCGACCCGGCGGGGGGTCGGAGAATCCCGCCCATGTTCTTTATATAAAAGGGGGGATGTCATAATATACACCAGTATATTATGGTGCAGACACACACACACACACTGATGGACATGCAGTGGGACCAATCAGCATACACAACACCGCAGCCAATCACCAGTGAGAGCACACGCACTATAAAGACAGGGGACAGGAGAGTTCCCGCTTATTCTAGTAGCAGCCAGCTCGGAGCACAGAGCTCACAGCCTGCAACACAGGCATTCACCATGTGCTGAGTGCATCACCTGGTTAGGACTAGGCAAAGGTCGGGTCAACAGTTAAAGCTGGTATTGCATTTACCCACAGTTCAAGTATGTTAATATAGTTAACCTTATAATAAAATAGAGTTGCACCACTTCCAGTGTTGGTGACCTGTTTGTGATCCAGAACACTCAACACATCACTGACTTGGAATTATATCACCATTCCTTCATCGATTCAAGAAGGCAGCTCACCACCACCTTCTGAAGGGTAGCAAGGGATGGACAATAAACGCTGGCCTAGTCAGCAATCCTGTGAAATGAGTTGTAAAAACTGGTCAAACTCCCTCCTTGCCATGTACCCATACCACATGGATTGCAGTGGTTCAAGAAGATAGCTCACCACCATCTTCTCAAGGGCAATTAGGGATGGGCAATAAATTCTGGCTTTGCCAGTGACATGCACATTCTGAGAGCAAATAAATATATAGCTATGCGTTTTGTGATGAGCAACATGAGTTGGGAATTTGTCCCTCAATCTTCAGCTCCAAATGCAAGCTGATAAGAGCACACCGAGGCCAGTGGGGAATGTGGGGTCTTAGTGAAAGATGGGAACAACGATCTATAATCAATAAACATTGACATTTAATAATGTAGAAAGTCACAGAGTAAACAATGGAAAATGAAATGAGATCAAGTAGAGTCAAATTAGGTAAAGGAAGAATGGGAAAAGAAGATTGGATTAAGAGAGAAAGTTAAAAAGAAATGAACAGCTTTTGAAGTTTACATTTTAATACCTCAGAATAAATCACTGACTGCGAGAGTGAGATGTCGTAGCTTTAATTGTTCTCTTTCTAAACTTCTGAGGGTCATCAGCATTGCAAGAAAGTAAATCTGATCATTAAAAATGACTGCCCTCATGAAATAGTAGCCCTACGTTCCACAGAATGGATTTATTACAGCAATCCAGCAGCTTTTTGAAAATTTCAGCAATGTTTACGGCGAGCACCAGTTTTCCGTGGGTTAACGGTGGAGCAAGTTATTATTCATAACTCAAAGGGTATCGCTTCCTCCCCACAAACTACTGGATATCTTGCACACCAATGATAGCATGCACATAAGAACCCCACTATTTTCACCAGCAAACTCTGCCCCATTAATTATGTTTGTGCACATGCGACAGCAGAACTTTATTGAGTCAGACAAACTCGCCAAACAAGTGATCTAATGAGGGGATTGATTGAGTTCGTACAATCTGCTTGCTTGCCTGGATCAGCTATATTGGCCATGCTACAGTCGCTCTTGGCATGCTACAACTGATGCTAACATTTTAGGTCGCAAATGTATAAATAAATAAATGTAGAAATATACAAGATATTCTTATGAAAGAGAATTGATGTGCGGATGTCTAGATTTTAGTATCTGGGAGAAGCATGGTAAGACAAGGTTGATGTTCCTCGTACATTGCTGCGATTGCAATATCAGAAAAGAAGAATAAGAAGCAAATTTAGCAGAAACAACTTTCCACTGAGGCTTAATTTAAAGAGGTGTATATATTCATCTGGTGCGTCTTCAATTTGGAAAGGGTAAAATTATGGATTGGGATCAAAATAAGCTATTATTGAATCGTTCCTGAATGGCAGGGTGGTTGAGCTGGTGAGGCACATTTGCACACACACAATAGCAATTTTCAAAAGGGACTTTTAAATAGCAGTTGCCTTGGTTGGGCGGTTGAGTTAGTGGGTTGGTCAAGTTTCTCCCATGTATGAAAAAAAGTGACTCAAAGTGATTGCATTAAAAATAAAGTGACCTTGGGGTTCAGAAACAATAAACTACAAGAGGTTTCCTTCAGTAAAACGCACCATCTGAGCACCTCCCTGAGACACTAATAGTTCCCAATTGTCTTATAATGATAGCACATTGCCCTCTTCAGCTCTGTGCTTGGCGCTTGGCTGTACGATATAAATGTTAATAGTTATTTCAATTGTTCCATTTTCACACTCCCATGAGCCACAAATCTGGAAACAAAAAAACAAGTTACCAGAATAATAGGTACTGCCAAAAGGTGCTTTCGAAATTCAGTCTGCAATTGCAGAGGATGAATAGCAAACAACCCGAGATAGAAATCTAACTACCCAGTGCTTAAAATATCATGGTTTGAAGTTTCTGTCACAATTGCAATTATATTAAAGAAATCCTAAGTTGGTGCAATACTCCAATATTAACTGAATATTTGTTGAACGAACAGAACATTTTGGATGCCGAATATGGAGGAAGGTATATAACTCATGTGAATCGATTTTCCTTACACGTCAGGTACCATTTCAGTTTTGCATTTAAAACTAATTAAAAAGTAATCTGTTGATATCATGACTCATTTCTAGTCAACAATGAAACTTGTCACCACTTCGAAGAACATCCAAGCTAAAATGCTGAGATGCTCTTTGCCTCAGTGCATTCTATATCAAATAGATCGCACATTCAATAGCTAAGCACTGATCATATCCTCATGGACAGTGATGATGTGTCTGTCCTCGTCCTGTCCGCGGTATGTTGCATGGTTTATTGGGCACGATTTAATGCGCAGACAACATAGTCTTGTTTTGGGCACGATTAGCGGAGTGTTTCTCAGTTTCTGCAGTGCTGAGAATGACCCCCCTCTCCAATAGGACTCTGACGATTTAAAAAAAAAAATTCAGCTGGGAACACCCCATGCACCTCATTTCCTGCACTGACAAGCTCAGCTCATTAGTGCCGGAAGATGACTCGCGGATTGGGGCACCATTTTTAAATGCCACCCCGATCTTTCGACCCCCCCCCCCCATTGTCCCAATGTACCTCTCAGGGAATCATCAAGGCCCCCTCCCGCATCCCACATCTTAAGGGCAGGGCATCCCCAGGCCTGATTTCTGGAACGGGCAACCTGGCACCCAGGCACCTTAGCCCTGCCAGCCTGGCACCCTGTCAGTGCCCCATGTCAGCCTCACAGTGCTAAAGTGGCAGTGCCAAGAAGCCACGCTGGTCATGTCAGGGTGCTCAGGTTCCGATGAGAGTGTCAGTGTATCACCCTGCCCAGAGCCCGACCACTCGGGAACCTCCAATGGCCCGCAAGATACCCACAGGTGCCGTTACACCTGTTGCAGGGTTGTGTGTACCATGGCGAAATCTCCTCGGTGAAGCCGTCAGTTCCCGGGCCTTGGGAGAATCCAAATGGCTCATTAAATATGGTAATCTGGATCTCGCCCAGCAAGGAAGAGATCCAGATTGCGACGTCTTGCGCAATTTCGTTGATCTCACAAGGCATTCTGAGCATCGCAAATCTCACGAGAGGCCCCGCGAGTTGGGCATGATGAGGCCATCAGATCGTGCCATCATGTTGTCCTTCCCACGGTTCCACTCGTGCCAATTCTGATAAAAAGTTTTGGCATCTACAGTAATAACTTTTCATGAGGAAGTTATCACTTTTGGACCACTCCAGTGCTGTGCTCCCTCCCTCCACAAATTGCACCATGTCCATATCTCTATAAATAACAGAAAACTGTAAATGCTTGAAATATGGAGCAAGAGTGGACATTAAAGTTTTAGATGTAATCCATCCTCAGAATTAGGAAGGACAATAGCAGGAAAAATAACTTGTCTGTTTCACACTCCAGATGTTGACTGGCCTGCAGAGCATTTCCAGTGTTTTGTGTGTGTTTGTTTGTCTAAAGCACTGATGGAAATGTCCTAACCCCAGCTGAGAACCAACCTGCCCATCGCCACAGTCCCAGCTGACCAACACTGCCTTCATTCTTCTTAATTCTTCTGCAAAACCTATTTCTTCATCGAGAGTTTTGCTCATTCCTCATATTTTCTGTCTCAGCAATACTTACTCAGCTATGAAGTGCCTTGGAACATTGTTTTACCACACACTTTATACATGCAAGTTGTTGTTTAATCTCAAACACACTTTATACATGCAAGTTGTTGTTTAATCTCTGTGTATTAAATCTTCTTTTAATATCATACATGCTGCAGGACACTTATTTTGCAGCTTTACTATGTGACTTCGTTGCTTGTGTCCTCTCAATGTAAAAGTGATTGCAAATGTAACTAACTGCAGCCTCGTGTAAGGGTCCTACCTGTTTATTCCCTTATTAGCCTTTTATTTATTTTGCCGTGATTATTTTTGATCCATGGGTGATTAATGGACATGTATCCTTAAGTCAAGCAGCGGGGAAAATTGGCCCAAAAAGCTGTACTCTGCCCGGTAACAGGTGGTGATTTGATCCTATCCCAGTGGAATGATTTTCAGAGTCCCAAGAAGTTTCAGTTTGACTCCTGGAAGCACAGGGACAATGACATTCCCTCTCTCCTCCATGTTCTGTCTAAAAAGGCAGTGAATGCTGCATTCCTGAAGCTGCAGAGAACCTGAATGAGTGAATCTGCAGGAAAACCATTACAGGCTGCAAACAAAGACAAGAACCCTCTCTCTCTTTCTCCCAAAGGCTGTGGGTGCTGTGCTTCTGAAACTACAGAGACCTGAATGGATCTATAATATAAACCTCAAACTGAAAGCAAAGTTCGGAGGGGAATAAGGTGCTAAAAATCATCACCTGAAACAAAGACCCCTTTTTCCTTTTACTTATAACTTTCGCCCCTCTCGGCCCCTCTGTGTTTGTCTGTCCTGAGTGTGTGTGTGTGTGTAGAGGCTGGGGGCAAGTCAAAGTGGGGAATTAGGAATTTGATAATGGTTAAACAGTTGTATTTTCTGCATATTTCATTTCAGTTCTTGTTATTAATAAAAAGTACTTGCGTTTACATTTACAAACTTGGTGACTGTAATTATTGGACAGCCAAGGGCCAGAGGCTTTGGGTATTTTTATAGAATTATAGGATAATTCACTTGTGTTGTGACTCCGGGGCTGGAACTGACCACGCACTGGTCCAGGAAGTTGTAGCACTCATCATTGCACCTCCACTACAGGGATTTAGAGAGGCTCAGTCGTTCAGGTCTATTATCTGTGCACTCGCTTAAAGTTTGTACTCTATCCTAATTGAGTTTAGGATTATTGTCAAATGATGAAAATAGAACAGACATAGAAGTTACACGAATTGTGCAGGTTAATGTATTGATAGAAATCCACCAACTTTTTCCACTTAAATTAACAGTTAGCATGTAAGCTTTATCTCTGCGTTCGCTCAAATCCAATTAGCAACCGAGACAATAGAGGAGACTTTCCTCGATCCGAGCCCAGGGGCACAGGATCAACTGTGTGCTGCAACTGTTGGGAAAATTGGACAGGTCAAAACCCACAACTATAAAGGAGCCCAATTATCCACATTTTGCAGTGCGCCTGGGCTCAGGCAATGAAATATCTCCCCTACTTTCTGCTGCTCCTGGAGAAATGTCTTGCCTATTTAAGTGGAATGCACCCTATTGGCCTTTGCATGGTGTTAGCAATACATTATAATGAAAAGCCAACTAATTTTGCAACAAAAAGGAAAAGCTCGATTGATCAGGTAAAATAAGAGGATCATCTATTATCCTGATTTTCATAATTATTTATAAAAATAAAAGTCTTCTATTTCTTCGTGGGATGTGGGCATCGCTGCCGAGGCCAGCGTTTAGTGCCCATCCCTAGTTGCCTATCAGAAGGGCCGCCTTCTTGAGCCACTGCAGTGCATGTGTTGTCGGACCACCCACAGAGGTGTTTCGATGGGAGTTCCAGGATTTTGACCCCGTGACAATCAACAACAATTATAGAAGTGTAAAACAATGCCTCAACATATACAACTGGAACTACATCATTAGTGCTACAAAGTTGAGCAATTCACTATTTAAAATGATTGGATTTCCCAAAAGGGTTGCCACGAGCATGTAAATATTCAAGATACTTTCCCTCCACTTTATACATCCTCTGTTCGAGATTCTCCGTTCCCGCCACCTGCCAATGGGATTTCCCACTGTGGCCACCCCACGCCGCTGGGAAACATGCAGGCGTGGGTGCGCTGCCAGCGCAATGGAGAATCCCGCTGGCTAAGAATCCCACTGGCTGAGAATCCCGCTGGCTATCTCATACGAGAACAGGAGTCAGTTTTGCTGTTATACGGTGATAAATAGTTGGTCCAGCCCTTCCAACAATGCTAACTGCAAATATTGAAAAACCAGCTTTCATCAAACTAGTCGATAAACCCGATTTTGGGCTTCGCACCTAAGATTCGCAAACATTATTCAAAATGTCTAAACTTAGAAAATCTGCAGCTTGACATTGCACTTAATTCTAAAATAATTATAAATACAAAATAATCAACTCAAGACTAACTCCAGAAGTGGTTGGCACTTGATTGGTTGTTATGTTCCATCAGTGTCAGGGCAGCATGGTGGCACAGTGCTTAGCATTGCTGCCTCACGGCGCTGAGGACCTGGGTTCGAATCCCATCCCTGGGTCAATGTCCATGTGGAATTTGCACATTCTCCCCATGTTGCGTGGGTTTCACCCCCACAACCCAATGATGTGCAGGGTAGGCGGATGGGCCACACTAAAAAATACCCCTTAATTGGAAAAAAATAATTGGGTACTCTAAATTTATTTTTTAAAAATATTCCATCAGTGTCTCATGCAAGCCCTAAATGGAGAGAAACTATATTTAAATTGTCACCTTTACCCTCAGGATACTCGGGTTCTAACTCAGTAAAAAGGAAACTGCTGTCGATACATTGGTCTGGATGTTACTGGTAAATAAAAGGCACTGCTGGTTAATTATCTATGCTGAACATTGTTCACAGGCATCATCTTCGTTATAAGTCAGCAACTAATGGTTTGTACACTTATATTTCATACCTAAGAGGATCTTTTCAAGAAACATATTGTGACTCAGGATTAAAGTGAAGTCCAATTTCTTGGTGCATCGTCATTGGCTGCGCATTGTGTTAAAATTAGGCTACCTTCTCCTCGCCATTTTTCTTCTCAGTACCAATAGAACGGCAACCCCTCGAGAAAATTCGCTTTTTTGCTTTTAAAAGGAATTCCTCCTGGCAATTCTTCGGGACCCCATGTAGTATCTCAGGACCTGAGGCAGGAGCAGCAGGTGGGGAAAATTCCCCGAAGCACCCTGATGCACGATCAATGACCACTAAAGCGAGGTTATAGTCCAACTGAAGGCTTTAATAAGCTAGATGTTTCCCCTAGCAGCTCAGGTACAGAATGAGGGCTGCTGGGGCGGCACGGGCTCTTATACCCCGCCTTGCAAGGCGGAGCTACCATAGAGCTTGACCAATCAGAAACATACAATATCTACCAATGGTGTTCCAGCATTGCCAGGTACCGTAATGCCTCTACACAGACTACCACCTTCACCCCCTGTTAAAAAAAGAGTCCGGCGGGGGTGGTGGCCTGATATTACAACATGGTAACTTGGTAGCAATTATAGTTATGGAGGTATCGTAATACCTCCGTACAGCGTTTTGTAACTATTTACAATTCTATTTACTATTTATGATTCATAATTAACAATGCACTTTAAAATGAAGCAATCAGTCGATCGGGGGCCCTGGTCGCCTTCTGTGATCGTCGAAGCTTCGGTGGTGACTCCAGTGGAGGCTCGGGCGTTTGGGAACGGAGCGTCGGGGTGGGGGGGCCTAGATGACTGATCCTCCTGTAAGGTGCACTGGTGGGAGGGAGGGTGGGACTGATGGCTGGGGTGTGCGTGGGGCTCCGGCGGGTGCCAGGTCTCGTAGGGAGATGGTATCTTGTCGGCCGTCGGGGTACGCTAGGCGTACTGGGGGTAGCGTGGAGAAGATGGACCCTCTCAACCAACGGGTCCGGCTTGAGCGGCGGCACATGTTTTCGGAGCAGGATGGGTCCGGGAGCTACCAGCCAGGTCGGGAGCGAGGTCCCAGAGGTGGACTTCCTGGGAAAGACAAGGAGACGTTCGTGAGGTGTTTGGTTGGTTGTGGTACAAAGCAGTGATCGGATGGAGTGGTGGGCATCCTGGAGGACTTCCTGCCAGCGGGAGACTGGGAGATTCCTGGACTGTAGGGCCAGTAGGACGGTCTTCCAGACCGTTCCGTTCTCCCTCTATACCTGTCCGTTACCCCGGGGGGTGTAACTGGTCGTCCTGCTTGAGGCAATGCCCTTGCTGAGCAGGAATTAACGCAGTTCGTCGCTCATAAAGGAGGACCCCCTATCACTATGTATGTAAGCGGGGAACCCGAACAGTGCAAAGATGCTATGGAGGGCCTTGATGACGGTGGTTGCAGTCATATCGGGGCAGGGGATGGCGAATGGGAACAGGGAGTACTCGTCAATCACATTCAGGAAGTACGTGTTGCAGTCGGTGGAGGGGAGGGGGCCTTTGAAGTCCATGCTGAGGCGTTCAAAGGGACGGGAAGCCTTTATCAGGTGCGCTTTCTCTGGCTGGTAGAAGTGCGGCTTGCACTCCGCGCAGATTTGGCAGTCCCTGGTGGCTGTCCTGACCTCCGCGATGGAGTCGGGCAGGTAGTGGGTCTTGATAACGTGGAAAAAGCGAGTGATCCCTGGGTGGCAGAAGTCCTCATGGAGGGCTCGGCGGCGGTCCACTTGTGCGTTAGCACATGTGCCGGGGCAGGGCATCAGGAGGCTCGTTTAGCTTCCCGGGACGATACAAGATCTCGTAGTTGTAGGTTGAGAGTTTGATTCTCCACCACAAGATCTTATCGTTTTTTATCTTGCCCCGCTGTGCATTATCGAACATGAAAGCAACCGACCGTTGGTCAGTGAGGAGAGTGAATTTCCTGCCGGCCAGGTAATGCCTCCGATATCGCACAGCTTCTACTATGGCCTGGGCCTCCTTTTCCACTGAGGAGTGGCGGATTTCGGAAGCATGGAGGGTACGTGAGAAGAAGGCCACGGGTCTGCCCGCTTGGTTGAGCGTGGCCGCCAGAGCTACGTCAGACGCGTTGCTCTCGACCTTTGCAATGTCTGCTTTGATGCGGCTGAAGGCCTGGCGGGCTTCTATCGACATGGGAAAAGCTGTGGATTGGATCAGGGGACGGGCCTTGTCCGCATAGTTGGGGACCCACTGGGCATAGTAAGAGAAAAACTCTAGGCAGCGCTTCAGGGCCTTGGAGCAGTGAGGGAGGGGGAACTCCATAAGGGGCCGCATGCGTTCAGGGTCGGGGCCTATAACTCCATTTCGCACTAGATAGCCGAGGATGGCTAGGCGGTCGGTGCTAAACACGTATTTATCCTTGTTATATGTAAGGTTAAGGATCTTTGCCGTCTGGAGGAATTTTCGGAGGTTGGTGTCGTGGTCCTGCTGGTCGTGGCCGCAGTGGTTACATTATCGAGATACGGGAATGTTGCCTGTAAACCGTACCAATTAACCATTCGGTCCATCTCACGCTGGAAGACCGAGACCCCGTTGCTGACACCGAAGGGAACCCTTAAGAAATGATAGAGCCGCCCATCTGCCTCGAAGGCAGTGTATATGCGGTCACTAGTGCGGATGGGGAGCTGGTGGTAGGCGGACTTAAGGTCCACCGTGGTGAAGACCTTGTAATGCGCAATCCTGTTTACCAGGTCGGATATGCGGGGGAGAGGGTACGTGTCCAGCTGCGTAAACCTGTTGATGGTCTGACTGTAGTCGATGACCATCCTATGCTTCTCCTCGGTCTTTATCACCACTACTTGAACTCTCCAGGGACTGTTGCTAGCTTCAATGACTCCTTCCCTCAGTAGCCTTTGGACCCCTGACCTGATGAAGGTCCGGTCCTGGGCACTGTACCGTCTGCTCCTGGTGGCGACGGGTTTGCAATCCGGGGTGAGGTTCGCAAACAGGGAAGGCGGATCGACCTTGAGGGTCTCGAGGCCACAGACAGTGAGGGGGGTATAGGGCCGCCGAATTTGCAAGTTAGACTTTGGAGATTACACTGGAAGTCTAAACCTAGGAGTGTGGCCGCGCAGTGGCAGGGAAGGACGTAGAGCCGGTAATTTTTAAACACCCTTCCCTGGACTGTGATGTGTGCTACACAAAACCCCTTTATCTCCACTGAGTGGGAACCGGAGGCCAGTGAGATTTTTTGATTAATGGGGTGGATGAGGAGAGAGCAGCGCCTTACCGTGTCGGGGTGTATGAAGCTCTCCGTGCTCCCAGAGTCGATTAAGCAGGACGTCTCGTGCCCGTTGATTAGTCCAGTTGTTGTAGCAGTTGAGAGTGTTCGAGGCTGGGACTGATCCAGGGTCACCGAGGCTAATCTCAGCAGGTGAGTGTTCACTTCGGGCGGTGTGCGGTCAGCCGAGCTGGGGTCCTGGGAGTCCATCCAAGATGGCGGCTCCCATTGGTCGCACATGGCTGGGTGTGCACAAAGTGGCAGCGCCCATCCATCGAATGTGGCGTCCGTGGGACAGGATGACGGCACCCGAGGCCGCACGTGGCCCTGGGGTAGGAAATGGCGGCGACCGCTGGCCGCACGGGGACCGTGGAGAGGTTAGTGGCGGCGGTCCGCATTCGCCACCGGAGACCGCGGCGACCGCACGGGCCTGGCATACCACCACAAAGTGGCCCTTTTTACCGCATCCCTTTCAGGTGGATGCGCCGGGCCGGGCAGCGCTGCCGGGGGTGCTTGGCCTGCCCGCAAAAGTAGCAGCGGGGCCCCCCGGGGTTGCCAGGCCGCCTTGCAGCACAAGCTTGTGGGGGATGTCTCGGGGTTGACTACAGAGGGGTTCCACGCTGCCCGGGGGCTGCCGCGGGGTCGGGAACGTAAGCGCGGGCGTTTCTGGAGGTCACATCCAGGGAACCTGCAAGGGCCCGTGCCTCCTTGAGGCCTCGGGTGTCTTTTTCCAGCAATCGCTGACGGATTTGGGAGGACAGCATACCTGCCACGAAAGCGTCCCAGATCAAGAGTTCTTTGTGGTCCCTCGCCGAAACTTGCAGTTTCCCCCCAACACCAGGAGCGCACGGTAGAATTCTCCCAGCGATTCCCCAGGGATTTGTCGCCTCGTTGCTAGCAGATGTCGGGCGTAGAGCTGGTTTACCGGGCGAATATAATGTCCTTTTAGCAGCTCTAATGCTGCATCAAAGTCTTTTGTGTCCTCGATGAGGGTGTAAATTTCTGGGCTCACACTCGAGCGCAGGACTTGCATTTTCTGTTCTCCCATGGGTGTGTTTTCGGCCGTTCCGAGGTATCCTTTAAAACACGCCAGCCAGTGCTTGAAGATTGCTGCTGAGTTCGCCGCGTGGGGGCTGAGTTGCAGACACTCTGGCTTGATTCGGAGCTCCATCCTTTTAAATCTAGCTTAGTGAATTAATGCACGATCAATGACCACTAATGCGAGGTTGTAGTCCAACTGAAGGCTTTAATAAGCTAGATGTTTCCCCCAGCAGCTCAGGCACAGAATGAAGGCTGCTGGGGCAGCATGGGCTCTTATACCCCGCCTTGCAGGGCGGAGCTACCATACAGCTTGACCAATCGGAAACATACAATATCTACCAATGGTGTTCCAGCATTACAGGTACCGTAATACCTCTGCACAGACTACCACACACCCACCTTTGGAGAAACAGCCCCTAGCAGCTGGATTTTCAATTGGCTGTGCAGGGGGAGGGGTGGGGGTGGGGGTGGGGGGGGGGGAGGGGGTGGTGGGGGGGGGTGGGGGCCGAGTCCCACCCACCGCCCCAGGAACTGTGTGGAGATAGCCACAGGGGCTGTCGAATGCTGAGGGCTTGTCCCAGTTGTAATAAATGCACTTTGCTCCTCTAACACTCGCATCTCACGCACCTCCCCACTGCCCTATGCCAACTCATGCCCCCACCAAACCTGTAGCCCCTCGAACCACATTGCCAACCTATGACCCTCTACTCATCCTCATTGTCCCTTATAGTCCTTAAGTCAACGTAAAGCCAACTCATGCCAGCCCATGACCCCAACTTACCCGATGACCAATTCTAACCCGTTTTGGGACATTTTTTGTTTTTATTCATTCATTGTGGCTGCAGTTCTGAGTTAGGATAGAGTTTTTCTTCTGTTGCCAACCTATTCAAATCCATGCCCCGTCATTATTGAATGATGGAGCAGGTCTGAGGGGCTGAATGGCCTACCCCTGCTCCTAATTTTTATATTCTTAGTCATTTCCATTGGGGAGATAGTCCACTTACTCTCATCTTTCATATCTAAATCCCAAGCTTAGAACTGCGTCTGCTACTGGTCCAATTGATGGATTCCCCCCCCCCCCCAACCTATTATAATCTGCCCGATCCTATTGGCTGGGAAAAATCAGTTATCCCATGATCCTTGGGGAATATGATCTCCTCCAATGAGGGTGGGGGGGGGGGGGGGGGCACGGGGCAATCACTAGCAGTTGCAGCTGTATAAATAGAGCTGGCCAGTTTTGATGTGTTGAGCGAGGTAGAAGTCGGATCCCGCATCGGCAGCCTTGCAGAGGAGCCGTTTGACTATGTGGACACCCTTCTCCGCTTTGCCATTGGATTGGGGTACAGGGGACTGGAGGTCACATGCACAAAGTTGTACCGGCTGGCAGAGTTGGACCATTCCTGGCTCGCGAAGCAGGGGCCATTGTCCGACATCACCGTGAGTGGGATGCCGTGACGAGCAAAGGTGTCCTTACAGGCACAGATGACTGCAGACGATGTGATGTCGTGCAAATGTACCACCTCCTGGTAGTTTGAAAAATAGCCTACAATCAGAACATAGTCCCTGCCCAGCGCGTGGAATAGGTCGATGCCGACCTTGGACCAAGGGGACGTGACCAACTCATGGGGCTGTAGGGTCTCACGTGCTTGGGCCGGCTGGAAGCGCTGACAGGTGGGGTAGTTCAGCACTGTGTTGGCGATGTCGTCATTGATGCCAGGTCAGTACACTGCCTCTCGTACACGTCGGCGGCACTTCTCCATGCCAAGATGGCCCTCGTGTAGCTGTTCCAAGACGAGCTGGCGCATGCTGTGCGGGATAACAATGCGGTCCAGCTTCAGGAGGACACCATCGACTACCGCCAGATCATCTCTGATGTTGTAGAACTGCGGGCATTGGCCCTTGAGCCACCCGTCTGTTAGGTGGCATATGACACACTGTAGCAGGGGGTCAGCCGCAGTCTCGCGGTGAATTTGGACGAGGCGTTCATCCGTGGCCGGTAGATTGGAGGCCACGAATGCCACGTGGGCGTCAACCTGGCAGATGAATCCCGCTGGGTCACATGGGGTGCTGACTGCCCTGGACAGAGCGTCGGCTATGATCAGGTCTTTGCCCGGGGTGTATACCAGCTGGAAGTCGTATCGCCGTAGTTTGAGTAGAATGCGCTGGAGGCGAGGCGTCATGTCGTTCAAGTCTTTTTGTATTATATTGACCAGCAGGCGATGGTCGGTCTCGACGGTGAATTGGGGAAGGCCGTACATATAATCATGAAACTTGACGATACCGGTCAAAAGGCCCAGGCACTCCTTTTCTATCTGCGCGTAGCGCTGTTCCGTGGGGGTAATGGCGCGTGACGCATATGCAACGGAGGCCCATGATGAGACCTCATCGCGTTGCAGGAGCACTGCCCCAATGCCAGATTGGCTGGCATCGGTCGAAATTTTTGTCTCTTTCGCCTGATCAAAAAAGGCCAATACCGGGGCCGTGGTAAGTTTGGTTTTAAGTTCTCTACATTCACGCTCGTGGGCAGGAAGCCATTGAATGTCTGTCGTCTTCCTGACCAGGTTCCTGAGAGCTGTGGTATGAGAGGCGAGGTTAGGGATGAACTTCCCTAGGAAGTTGACCATGCCCAGAAATCGGAGGATCGCCTTCTTGTCCTCTGGCTTTTTCATGGCTGTGATGGCAGCCACCTTGCCCGCATCCGGCCGCACACCCAACTGGGAGATATGGTCCCCTGGGAACTTGAGTTCCGTCTGGCCGAAGGAGCATTTGGCTCTGTTGAGGCGTAGGCCCTGCTCCCGTATGCGTTTGAACACGCGCTGGAGGCGACTGATATGCTCCTGCGGGGTGGTGGACCAAATGATTATGTCATCAACATAGACGCGAACACCTTCAATGCCTTCCATCATTTGTTCCATGATCCTGTGGAATACTTCTGACGCCGATATGATCCCAAACGGCATCCTGTTGTAACAATATCTGCCAAAAGGGGTGTTAAAGCTACACAGTTTCCTGCTGGATCTGTCTAGTTGAATTTGCCAGAATCCTTTCGAGGCGTCAAGTTTGGTGAAGAGCTTGGCACGAGCCATCTCGCATGTGATCTCTTCGTGCTTGGGGATTGGGTAATGCTCCCTCATTATGTTGCGATTCAGATCCTTTGCATCAATGCAGATTCTGAGCTCGCCGGAAGGCTTCTTTACGCACACCATGGAACTGACCCAGTTGGTTGGTTCCGTCACTCTGGAGATCACTCCTTGGTCTAGGAGGTCCTGCAGCTGCTGCTTGAGGCGGTCCTTGAGGGGAGCTGGGACACTGCGAGGTGCATGCACCGCAGGCGTGGCATTCTGTTTGAGTAGAATCTTGTACGTATATGGGAGCGTGCCCATGCCTTCAAAGACGTTGCGGTGCTGGTCGATGATGGTGTTGAGTTGCGCCCTGAAGTCCGCATCCTGGAAGGCAGACGTGTCATCAGGAGAGAGAGAGTGAACTCTTTGAATGAGGTTTAGCAATTCGCACGCCTGCGTGCGAAGCAGAGAGTCCTTCGAGGAGCCCACGATCTCGAAAGGAAGGATGGCTTTTCGTGACTTGTGCGTCACTTCGAGTTGGCATGAGCCGGTAGCAGGAATGATGTTGCCATTGTAGTCCAATAGCTGGCATGCCGGTTTGACACGAAGGCTTTGGAAAAGCAGACCACGCCATGAGATTGGCGGAGGCACCAGTGTCCAGGGGGAATTGTATTTGGGACCGGTTGACCGTCAGGGTGGCACACCACTCGTCGTCTGGATAAATGCTGTGCACCGACAGCGGCTGGTGGTTTTGATTCGGGGACAGCCTGGTCTTTGTTGTAACAGCGACTCGAAAAGGCTCCCTCGGGTCCTCAGTGTCACTGCTGTGTGGGAGATCGGAATCGGACTCGGTAACCGTGGGTTGAATTGCCCGAACATTCCTGCGAGGCCGGCTGAAGCGATATGAATTGGAAGGCTGAGCTGCTCGACACAGGCAGCATTGTGGCCAAGTCTTCCACATCGTAGGCATTGTCGAGATTTTGCGGGGCATTGCCGCTTTAAATGGGCGAAGCCACAGTTGCCGCACGTCGTGACATCAGCATGTTCACTGCGCCACTGCGCATGCGCGGTGCGGTCCTGCGTGGTGCGCGCCTGCGCATTACGTTCCTCCATGTCGCCGTCCCCTCGTTTGGTGCGTACAAGCGTGGGAGTCCACGAAAAGCGCACAAAATGGCTGCCCTCATCCAGGCTGAAGCCCTGGAGGTGTTCAATCACTTGGACCCATTCCGCCTCGTGGGGACCTTGCCGCGCCATTTCAGCCGCTTGTATATGGGAGTACCGACTGGCGGCATTTTCATCTAGGACACAGGTCTCGATGACGGTCGCTAGGGTGAGTTGCTTTACTTTGAGGAGCTGCTGACGTAGGGGGTCCGACTGAAAACGATCTGGTTGCGTATCATGGAGTCGGAGGTGGGGCCGTAGCTGCAAGATTGCGCAAGGATGCGGAGGTGCGTTAAAAAGGATTGGAAAGGTTCGTCCTTACCCTGCAAACGCTGCTGGAACACATAACGTTCAAAACTTTCATTCACCTCTACGCTGCAGTGAGGGTCAAATTTGAGGAGAACCGTCTTGAACTTCGTCTTGTCTTCGTCATCTGCAAAGGTGAGAGAGTTGAAAATGTGGATGGCATGGTCCCCGGCCATGGAGAGGAGAAGAGCAATCTTTCTGGTGTCCGAGGCACCCTCCCTGTCCGTGGCTTCGAGGAAGAGCTGGAAGCGCTGTTTGAAAATCTTCCAGTTGGCCCCGAGGTTGCCGGCGATGCGGAGCGGCGGCGGCGGGCTGATGTTGTCCATTTTGCAGTATGACAGAATGCTGGCGGAAGGCAGATCACTTGCAGGTAGGCCTAAGAAGTGCCTGGATGCAACCACACCTGGTATCATGATGTGTTGGGTGTTCTGGATCACATACAGGTCACCAACACTTGAAGTAGTGCAACATTATTTTATTGAAAGGTTAACTCTTTCAACATACTTGAACTGTGGGTAAATACAATACCAGCTTTAACTAAAGACCTTTGCCTTGTCCTAACCAGTCGATGCACTCAGCACATGGTGAATGTCTGTGTTGCAGGTTGTGAGCTCTGTGCTCCTAGCTAGCTGCTACTCGAATGAGCTGGAACTCTGATGTCCCCTGTCTTTATAGTGCGTGTGCTCTCACTGGTGATTGGTTGCGGTGTTGTGTATGTTGATTGGTCCCACTGTGTGTCCATCAGTGTGTGTCTGCAGCATGATATACTGGTGTATATTATGACAAGTTTGATACCGGCTCGAGAAGGAAGCAGTGATGATCTACTGCTGCTGCAGTGTATATATTGTTGTCAATAATGTTACTTTCTGTTTGACTTTACAAACACGTGCTGGATTCTTCGTGGCCCTCACACCTCCATTTCCCGTGGCGTGGTGGCACAGTGGTTAGCACTGCTGCCTCACAGCACCGGGGACCCAGGATCGATTCCGGCCTCGGCTGACTGCCTGTGTGGAGTTTCCACGTTCTCCCCGTATCTGTGTGGGTTTCCTCCAGGCAATCCGGTTTCCTCCCACAGCCCAAAGATGTGTAAGTTAGGCAGGTTTGTGGGGATAGGGCATGGGAGTCGATCTAGGTCAGGTTTTCTTACGGAAGGCCGGTGCAGACCCGATGGGCCAGGTGGCCTCCTTCTGCACTGTAGGGATTCTATGGATTATTTTCCAAAGTTGCTTTGAAAGAAACTTCCAATCAACTTGTGTCAAATTCTGGATCTCATTATGCTGTGGGGTTGTAGTGAAATAATTTGGTTCAGAGAACAGGACACTGTTGACTCGGAGTTGACAGCTGGCCCTAGACGGAAACGGTTGATGTTGTTGTTTCCAATTGCACCGTCCACTCTCCATTCGTTATTACTTTGTCTGCTGCTCAGTCCTTGCTACTTACTATAAACTATGCAGTAAGCTACACGGTGATAACGGAAGCAACGCTACTGCCTGCACTCTAACCCTTGGACTGTGCACGTTGAAGAAGTAGGTGTAAACTTAATTAGGCAGCAAGAAAATTGTGCATCTGTTTACCGCGTGTGCTACAATTAAATTGGCCTTTTAAAAAATTCAATAAACATTATTAGCAGAGTGTATACAAATCTGTTCCATCTGGTTTTATCATTCTGGTTACATCAGCATTTACCTGGTCTCAAGTAGCGAAACGGAGGACGGCTGGCTGCTAACAGAGCTCATTAATCTTTGTTACTGATTCTCCAGCAGAGTTTGATGCCAGCATCGACAAGATGATAAAAATATATAGCAGATGAGTCGGCAGAGGACACTCATGGTCAGTCTGACTGAAATCGAAACGCCTTGGGGGTCAATCATTTTTGAGAGACTTTTATTAGAGGCCAATTTTAACACTTGGCAATTTAGAGTTAGGAATCCTTTGGAATTTATTTGGTATTTAAAATGAAGTTATGTGCTCTCGGCCTGTGTATCACCCCAGTGAGGTTTCTCAGAGAAAGCAAATGCAATGAATGATGCAATATGCTAACCAGCTGACAACGCCTTCACAACTAGGCCCATTTCTGGGGTTTCTATTTCAGACTTTGCTGGATGATAAATAGCACTTTCTTAGCCACCTTTGGTTAGCCCTTAGATTCTTGCAGAAGCTCAGCTATGATGAATGGAATAATGCCAGAAACTATGTCGAGGCATCTACTGCTGATAAAAAAGAATGAGCAGTGACAATTGGGGACCCAGGTGACTGTAAAAAAAAAAAACTACACTTTGCCCCCCAGAGGGAGGCTGTGATGGGATGGAATTGCCATTAGGGGAAAGATTAAGTGCCCTTGGTTCCTGCGTTAGCCAATTATACACTCAAACCCCGTCAGGATCTCACAAAAGTCGAATGTTTTGATTCTGGCTTTTTTTTTTAACCCTTGAGAACTTTGATTGCTTATTGGTTATCCCTGCAGACAACTGGAAATGGTACGGAAAAATCCCACTGGCAACAATACACCTGTCAGGAGCAGAAAGTAAGAGTTGTGTATTTAGCTTTTATTACCGGAGCGCATGTAGCTGAAAAATGCGTACCTGTCATGTCTCGAAGTTCTCGCCAGGGACTTTAACATTAGAGCCACAATTCCCCCACCCTTCAAACAATTGGAAGAAAACAGGAGTTTTCTTCCTAAAGCTGCTTTGACTGTCATACATAACAATTTGTGACTTGTCAGTCTAACATACTGTGCTAATATTAAGTGGTACAGTCATGGGCAGGATGGATGAAGGTCGTTTACATTTGGTGCTTTGCTGGAATGTGCAGTGTACAACTGCTGGAACGATGGAATTCAGGGACATATATATATATATATATTGCTTACATCCTTTCCCTTAAGCCTCATATGACAATGGATATCACTGTACAAAGAAATAATCTTCAGCAAAATTGGACAAACCCACAATTCATTAATAGCATAGATTGAATACATTATTGAAGTAAGTTTCACTCTCCACACTATTTTTGCTAACTAAATTGGGTCTGTATTTCCTATCTTTCTTTGCCTGGTAAAATGGTAGGATTAATGTTGACCCATTTCTTAATACTGAATGGGGAGGGGCATAGCCTCAAAATAAGGGGAAGTCGATTTAGGACTGAGCTTCGGAGGAACTTCTTCACCCAAAGAGTTGTGAATCTATGGAATGCCTTGCCCAGTGAAGCAGTTGAGGCTCCTTCATTAAATGTTTTTAAGATAAAGATAGTTTTTTGAAGAATAAAGGGATTCAGGGTTTTGGTGTTCGGGCCGGAAGTGGAGCTGACTCCACAAAAGATCAGCCATGATCTCATTGAATGGCGGAGCAGGCTCGAGGGGCCAGATGGCCTACTCCTGCTCCTCGTTCTTATGTTCTTATGAGAGCTTAATTCATGACCTAGAGAGCAGTGACATCACTGCCATCAAGGTGTCCTCAGTTAGAGACTTGATGACCAGATGAGTGACATGAACATTGGTGCTATGAATGAATGGCCACCTATAGCAATGGTTATCTTGACCATGCTATACGGTATTAAAATATTCGGCAAGCACAAGAGGTGAAGTTTGAATGTTCCCCTGTTTTTTTAAATCTAATTATTGATGTCAGCAGGTATTACTTCAAAATACTAAAGGTTGATAAAGTGCCTTTCCTGTGTCAGCAAAGAAGACTCTAATCTATTTAAACAGGCAGGAGCCCATGATATGAATAATTGAGATGACATTTGTTATGGCTTAATACAAATGATTTGACTCCCTCAGAATTTGTGGGGACAATTTTCAGCCCATGTTAGCTGTCAGCAAGAATGGCAAGGCGGGCGCAAAATAGACAGATGGGGAAAGTGTAGGTGGGACTTCTGCCAGATCAGATTGCGATGATAGGAGGAGAGTGGGAGCGGAGATGTGAAGTGCAGATTATCTACTGGGGAGACCTTGGCATGACCAATGTTGGGACCCCATAGGTGGCTGGGTGAGGGATCACCTTGGAGGTGTGAAGGGTGTGTGCAGGGCTGCAGCGGGAGACATGAGGAGGTTGACTTACCCTGGCTGCATGGAGAAGGTCATTCATCTTCTTCTGGCACTGTCGCCCCATCCTCTTATGGACTGAGCTGCGCTTACCATTGTGGCTACTGCCTCCCATGCTTGCCAGATATCATGTTGGTGACCTTGGTGCTGGACGTCTGGCTGATCACGAATAGAGGATGTCATGCCTCTGCTCCACGCCATCTAGAGGTTTGGTGAGGTCTCCCTCCCTGAATCATGGTGCTGTCTGACTGGCAGCCGTCCTTCTGACATAACATGGAACAAGTGAAAGGGAGATATTTAAAAGGAGCGCCACACTGATAACAGAGACTAGTTTTCCCGGGGCGAGCGAATCAGAGGCAAGCCACCACAAGCGTGGCATGAATAACGTGGGGAAAAAAATTGTGAAAGAGAGGCTGAATATTCCATAAGTTTTCCCTCCGGCGATGGTGGGATTCTCTCTGCATTCTCACTGGGATCAACACTTCGAAAAAAATTGGAAAATTCCACCCTGTGTGTCACTACAAAAAGGAAACTAAAGGACAACATAACTGGTGAGTTTTTCCAAAATTATTGCATGAGTAAGACACAAAATTACATTGACCATTAACCCAGTTTTGTGTATAAATGAAAAAATAGTCCAAAACTGACTCACCAATGTTTGCGGGCCCAGTGTAGCTATGAACCTTAGGATTGCAAGAACCTTTAAACACACATTGGACCCAACCACTCCTCCACAAATATCTTATAGTCAAAATGTATAATAACTTGCAAATAAGTAAATATATGAAGATAATATTCAAATATAAGCAGGAGACTACTTTAACAATATCATCAGGCCATAAAATATAGAACACAAACTGCTTTGGGTCTCAAACACGTAAAATAGCATCCAACTTTCTTCTGTTATCGCTGATTACTGTGCCCAGTCCCTTGTGACTTCCTCCCACTTGGTGGGAGCCTATTGCAATTAACTGGTGGTACAATCTCTGGAGCTTCACTTGAGATCGGCTCTCGCCATTGCTCGTTTGGATGGGCTGGCATCACAGCTGAGCTGGGCGCAACTGTGAAAATGCCAACACGGTTATTATGGGGCCACGGTGCCTTGTTAAAAATCTAGCACAAAATCGTCTCCTCTTTACTGATCCACCCACTGAAAGTGGAAAATAGCATTCCCACAAACCGTGACAAGTTGTAAATAACAACAAATAACAATATTTGGTAATAAATAACAAATCTAAATCAGATGAGTTCTGTCATGGACAGGCGAATCACTCCACCTGTCTCCAACTCCAGCAGCAAAGGTGAAAATGACCACCTGAGGAATTTCTTCTAGTGAGTGTCATTTTTGAATTCCATGGTGATCATTTGTTCAATGATCCATCTATTAACGTCAGTTGGGAAGGGAGAGCTTGATGTGTTGGAATAGGTGATGATAAGAAATAAAAGTAGCTCTACTTGTCTCAATTCGATGGAGGTAAAGCCAAACCCATGAAAAGTGTTTATTTTTTAATTGCATGGGTTATACTGGCCACATATTGTGCATGAAGTGGATTTGTCGCGACACACTGATACCATTTTTAGATCATTTCAGAGGACTTTCCTGTGTGCATCAACTTTTCAGAAAATATCATCATAAATAAATATCTCCGCATCTTTCTCGAAGATGAATATTAAATTCCTTTTATTCAAAATAATTCTACAGTGTTGCAATTATTTTTTAATAACTACTTTTATTAGCTTTTTAAATTTTTTTTAACATAACTGACATTTAACAATCCTTTCCGCAACCCAAAAACAATTATTTAACTAAAAAACTACCCCCTTTTAGCTGTTGACTGAGGTTAATTCCTCAAAGTGAGATATGAAATGAAATGAAATGAAAATCGCTTATTGTCACAAGTAGGCTTCAAATGAAGTTACTGTGAAAAGCCCCTAGTCGCCACAGTCCGGCGCCTGTTCGGGGAGGCTGTTACGGGAATCTAACCGTGCTGCTGGCCTGCCTTGGTCTGCTTTCAAAGCCAGCGATTTAGCCCTGTGCTAAACAGCCCCTGCTATGAATGGAAACCATCTTTTATGAAACCCCTCCTCATTCCCTCTTTCATTAAATTCAACCGTCTCAAGGCTTAGAAACTCCGTTAAATCTCCCAACCATATTGAGGCACAGGGGGGAGAAACTGACCTCCAACCCAATAGGATCTGCATTCTCACCACCAGTAAGCACGGTTGCATTGTGGATAGCACAATTGCTTCACAGCTCCAGGGTCCCAGGTTCAATTCCGGCTTGGGTCACTGTCTGTGCGGAGTCTGCACATCCTCCCCGTGTGTGCGTGGGTTTCCTCCGGGTGCTCCGGTTTCCTCCCACAGTCCAAAGATGTGCAGGTTAGGTGGATTGGCCATGATAAATTGCCCTTAGTGTCCAAAATTGCCCTTAGTGTGGGTGGGGTTTACTGGATCATGGGGATAGGGTGGACGTGTTGACCTTGGGTGGGGTGCTCTTTCCAAGAGCCGGTGCAGGCTCGATGGGCCGAATGGCCTCCTTCTGCACTGTAAATTCTATGAAAGGCCCCGTCCCCTGTCTGGAGCTTATGCAAGTCCAACGCCCTGAATATGGCTCCCAGGGAACTGGGTTCTAGGTCCAACTGTAACACTGCCGACATGGTACTAAAGAAGGTGTTTCAGAATTTCCCCAGTTTCCTGCACGACCAAAATGATTATGCTGGAACAGTGTGCTGCCAAAGATCCCTCTGTCCATTGCAAGAATATTTTAGGTACGCCCATTAAAATCTGCAATCTCATTGGAGGGTGATTTTTAATTAATCTTTGTTTGGGATGCCAGTACTGATCTTTTGATTAATAATTTAAAATAAATTACAATGGTTTGGAATGGATTATGTTGCATTTGCTGTTTCAGTATTTGCTCAATGGGAAGTTCCACACTTTGCACTGATTGGCATCATTACACTGGTGTTCCCTTGTGTTTTATTGTTGGTTACTTCAAATAGAGTGAAATTGACCAGAAACACTTAGATTTAATGTTTCTGTCAATAAACTTTCCTGTTAATCAATACAAGTAGCATCTAATCAGATTAACTAGTCAAAAAGCTCAATTTGTGGTGGAATTTCTCATGTGGGAGAATATTATTTTTAAAACACTCGCAACACCTTTTGCTTAACAATTATGCTGAATTAAAGTCCAGCGCCTAATTAATAGAATTACCATGAATAGCAGACTTGGCAAAATACTGTAAGCATGAAATTAATACATTGAAAAACATGCTTAAAGGTATTGTTCAAATAGATCAAAGGCTGTCTGATTTGCATGACCTAATTACAGAAACACTTGAAAAAAAGGCTGAATTTCTGTGAAAAACAAATTACATTTTTTTGATCTGTCTTTCCGGGCATTTACATCGCCCCACCTTCAACATTTCCCCCACATGACAAAATTGAGCTGCCACTAAATATCGGCACTCAGTTAGCACTAAAGCTTGGTATTGCCACTTTAGTGTTAACCAAAGGGAGGTTCATGAGGACCTCATGTTGTATATTTTGGTTCGCTTTTATGGCGCAAGCTCAGTGCAGCCTCTACACCCCCCAACCCTCCCTCCGCGCCCCCCCCCCCCCCGCCCCCCCCCCCCCCGCCCCCCCACACCTTCATCCTCCACTACTCACTCCATCCAGTGGCATAGTTCAAATCAGGTACTAAACATAGGAAGAGTGTTTGACATCATGCTGAGCTGGATTGGTTGTTTCCCCCAGCTGTGTAACTCTTGGTGGTGCGCCCTTCTCCACTCCCACCGCCTGTCAATGGAAATTCTCATTGAAGCGACCGCACACCGACGAGAAACCAACGGGAAGGGATGCTCTGCCGGTGGGAAAGGAGAATCCTAACTGATGTGTTAGGCAGGTAGGTTCGATGTGGACTGCACTCGATGCAGGGAAGTTAGAAACAGACGTCTAACACTGGAGAAGATCCACCACTGTTTTATTCAACGATAGAACTGATATACATATTCAGCTGTGGGCCGACACTATACTGAACTGACTGGAGACCTTGTATTAGCCTGACCAGACTTACTAGCTACCGCATGGTGTCTGCACTGTGCTAGCTCGTGGACTCTGACTGTCTCAGTGGCTGGGTCCAGAGAGAGCGGGAAACCTAGTGCCCTCTGGCTTTATAGTGGTAGTGTCCAGTCTGTGAATTGGCTGCACTGTGCTGTGTGCTTACTGGTCATCCTGTGTGTCAATCACTGCCTGTCTGCATCTCATTATATACATGAGTGGATATTATGACATCTCCCCTTTTTTTTAGATAAATAAAAATTAAGGTGTGCCTGAGTATATATATATATATGCCTGACTATATACAAAAGGTGTCTAAATGAACGTATATACATAGGAAGGTGTCGATGGTGCAGATACATGGCAATCAAAATAATATTTACAGAGGTTAAATCGATGAAGCCACAAAATGTACAAACGTTCAGCCTACAGATTCAGTCTTTGTGGCGACAAATTCTTGTCGATCGCCGCAGAGGTGGATCAGGAGCCGCCTGCACGTGGATAGGCGGAATCGCTGCCATCGCAGTGGTCGCATGGACCGGCAGGATTGCTGGTAGATCAGTGGCTTTGTGGCAGGGTACGTCCGGAGGAAGCATCGTAGGCGGCGGGGCACTTAGGTCAGGTAGCGGGCGTGGACCTCTTCGCAGTGCCCGTCTGTTGCGCCGCAGCAGGGAGCCATCAGCCATGCGGACAAGGAACGATCTTGGGGCCACTTGTTTGATCACAACAGCTGTGACTGACCAGCCGCCCTCAGGCAACTGGACACGAACATGATCAGTTGGGGCCAGCTCAGGTAGATCCGTGGCATGAGCATCGTATGTGGCCTTCTGTTGGGCCCGTGACTGCTGCATTTTCTGTAAGACCGTGAGGTGGTCAAGATCTGGAACATGGATGGCTGGAAATGTGGTCGTCAGAGTGCAATTCATGAGCATCTGCGCTGGAGACAACCCAGTGGACAGTGGGGTTGCCCTGTATGCCAGCATCGCCAGGTTGAAGTCGGAGCCTGAGTCAGCAGCTTTGCACAGCAACCGCTTTACAATATGGACCCCTTTCTCAGCCTTCCCATTTGACTGCGGGTAGTGGGGACTGGAGGTTATGTGATGGAAGTTGTAGGACTGTGCAAAATCAGACCATTCCTGGCTGTAAAAGCAAGGACCGTTGTCGCTCATTACCGTGAGCGGAATCCCATGCCTGACGAATGTTTCTTTGCATGCTTTGATTACTGCCTTCGACGTGAGGTCGGACAGTTTCACCACTTCTGGGTAACTGGAGAAGTAGTCAACCAGGAGTACATAGTCACGCTCCTTGGCGTGGAAAAGGTCCACACCTACTTTGGACCACGGAGAGGTCACGATCTCGTGCAGTTGCAGAGTTTCCTTGGGTTGAGCTGGTTGAAACTTCTGACAGGTAATGCAGTTGAGGATTGTGTTGGCAACGTCCTGGCTGATGCCCGGCCAATAGACCGCCTCCCGAGCTCTGCGTAGGCATTTCTCGACCCCAAGGTGACCCTCATGGAGTTGGCCCCGTGCCATAGCCCCCATGCTCTGAGGAATTATTTAATATGCAGGTGGACTGGGTAAATAATACTGCCAGTGGACCCAAGGAAAGGGAATTCATTGAATGTTTACAGGAGGGCTTTTTGGAACAGCTTGTGATGGAGCCCACGAGGGAACAGGCCATTCTGGACTTAGTGTTATGTAATGAGCCAGACTTGATTAAAGATCTTAAAGTAAGGGAGCACTTAGGAGGCAGTGATCATAATATGGTAGAATTCAATCTCCAATTTGAAAGAAAGAAGGTAGAATCAGATGTAAAGGTGTTACAGTTAAATAAAGGTAACTACAGGGGCATGAGGGAGGAACTGATGAAAATCGACTGGGAGCAGAGCCTAGTGGGAAAGACAGTAGAACAGCAATGGCAGGAGTTTCTGGGAGTAATTGAGGACACAGTACAGAGGTTCATCCCAAAGAAAAGAAAGGTTATCAGAGGGGGGATTAGGCAGCCATGGCTGACAAAGGAAGTTAGGGAATGCACCAAAGCAAAAGAGAAAGCCTATAATGTGGCAAAGAGTAGTGGGAAGTCAGAAGATTGGGAAGGCTACAAAAACAAACAGAGGATAACAAAGAGAGAGATAAGGAAAGAGAGGATCAAATTTGAAGGTAGGCTAGCCAGTAACATTAGGAATGATAGTAAAAGTTTCTTTAAATACATTAAAAACAAACGGGAGGCAAAAGTTGACATTGGGCCGCTCCAAAATGATGCTGGTAATTTTGTGATGGGAGACAAGGAAATAGCCGAGGAACTGAATAAGTACTTTGCGTCAGTCTTCACAGTAGAAGACATGAGTAATATCCCAACAATTCCGGAGAGTCAGGGGACAGAGTTGAATATGGTAGCCATCACAAAGGAGAAAGTGCTAGAGAAACTAAGAGGTCTAAAAATTGATAAATCTCCGGGCCCAGATGGGCTACATCCTAGAGTTCTAAAGGAGATAGCTGAAGAAATAGTGGAGGCGTTGGTGATGATGTTTCAAAAGTCACTGGAGTCAGGGAAAGTACCAGAGTATTGGAAAATCGCTGTTGTAACCCCCCTGTTCAAGAAGGGAACAAGGAAAAAGATGGAAAATTATAGGCCAATTAGCCTAACCTCGGTTGTTGGCAAGATTCTAGAATCCATTGTTAAGGATGAGATTTCTAAATTCTTGGAAGTGCAGGGTCGGAATAGGACAAGTCAGCATGGATTTAGTAAGGGGATGTCGTGCCTGACAAACCTGTTAGAGTTCTTTGAAGAGATAACAAATAGGTTAGACCAAGGAGAGCCAATGGATGTTATCTATCTTGACTTCCAAAAGGCCTTTGATAAGGTGCCTCACGGGAGACTGCTGAGTAAAATAAGGGCCCATGGTATTCGAGGCAAGGTACTAACATGGATTGACGATTGGCTGTCAGGCAGAAGGCAGAGAGTTGGGATAAAAGGTTATTTTTCGGAATGGCAACCGGTGACGAGTGGTGTCCCGCAGGGTTCAGTGTTGGGGCCACAGCTGTTCTCTTTATATATTAACGATCTAGATGACGGGACTGAGGGCATTCTGGCTAAGTTTGCCGATGATACGAAGAAAGGTGGAGGGGCAGGTAGTATGGAGGAGGTGGGGAGGCTTCAGAAAGATTTAAACAGTTTAGGAGAGTGGGCCAAGAAATGGCTGGTGAAATTCAACGTGGGCAAGTGCGAGGTCTTGCACTTTGGAAAAAAGAATAGAGGCGTGGACTATTTTCTAAACGGTGACAAAATTCATAATGCTGAAGTGCAAAGGGACTTGGGAGTCCTAGTCCAGGATTCTCTAAAGGTAAACTTGCAGGTTGAGTCCGTAATTAAGAAAGCAAATGCAATGTTGTCATTCATCTCAAGAGGCTTGGAATATAAAAGCAGGGATGTACTTCTGAAGATTTATAAAGCATTAGTTAGGCCCCATTTAGAATACTGTGAGCAATGTTGGGCCCCACACCTCAGGAAGGATATACTGGCACTGGAGCGGGTCCAGCGGAGATTCACACGGATGATCCCAGGAATGGTAGGCCTAACATACGATGAACGTCTGAGGATCCTGGGATTATATTCATTGGAGTTTAGGAGGTTGAGGGGAGATCTAATAGAAACTTACAAGGGGGCACAGCCTTAGAATAAAAGGGAGTCACTTTAGAACAGAGATGAGGAGAAATTTCTTCAGCCAGAGAGTGGTGGGTCTGTGGAATTAATTGCCACAGAGGGCGGTGGAGGCCGGGACGTTGAGTGTCTTTAAGACAGAAGTTGATAAATTCTTGATTTCTCGAGGAATTAAGGGCTATGGAGAGAGCGGGTAAATGGAGTTGAAATCAGCCATGATTGAATGGTGGAGTGGACTCGATGGGCCAAATGGCCTTACTTCCACTCCTATGTCTTATGGTCTTATGGTCTTATGATCCTATTGAGTTTCAGAAGGATTCTCTCCACCACCGTAGGTCGTCTTTTACGTTATAGAACTGGGGACATTGTCCATTCTGCCAGCCATTGCTGAGGTGCTGCATCACACGCTGCAGCAGAGGATCCTTGTCCATCTCCTCACAAATTTGGATCACCCTTTCATCAGAGGCCGGAAGATTGGTGGCACACAACTGCACTTGCGCTTCTATGTGGCAGAAGAAGTCACTTTGTTCACATGGTGTGGTAATGGACCTGGATAGGGCATCTGCAACGATCAGCTCTTTGCCTGGCATGTAGACAAGTTCGAAGTCGTAGCGGCGTAGCTTAAGAAGAATTCACTGCAACCGAGGTGTCATGTCATTTAAATCCTTCTGGATTATATGGACTAGAGGCCTGTGGTTCATTTCTACCGTGAATTTTGGCAGGCCGTAAACGTAGTCGTGAAACTTGACTATCCCTATCAGGAGGCCCAGACACTCCTTCTCAATCTGAGCGTACCGTTGCTCAGTGGGCATCATGGCCCTGGAGCCATACGCCACTGGAGCCCAGGACGAGGAGTCATCTCGCTGAAGGAGCACCGCCCCAATGCCGTCCTTGCTTGCATCAGTCTATATCTTGGTTTCCTTGGTTGCGTCGAAGAACGCGAGAACCTGGGCTGTGATGAGCTTTGCTTTCAGCTCACACCATTCCTCTTCATGCGTGGGTAGCCACTGGAATTCTATCGACTTCTTGACGAGATGGCGGAGGGCCGTGTTGTGGGATGCCATATTGGGAGTGAATTTCCCGAGGAAGTTGACCATCCTGAGGAAGCGGAGGACAGCCTTCTTGTCCTCCGGGGTCTTCATGGTGTTGATCGGTGAGACGTTGTCGGCATCTGGCCGCACGCCCTGCCGCGAGATGTGGTCACCCAGGAACATAATATCCGATTGACCAAATGAGCACTTGGCCCTGTTGAGCTGGAGACCATGTTCATGAATTCTCTGGAATACCTTCTTGAGGCGAGCGATGTGTTCCTGGGGCGTTGTGGACCAGATAATTACGTCGTCAACGTATACTCGCACCCCCTCGATGCCCTCCATCATCTGTTCCATGATGCGGTGAAATACTTTGGAGGCAGATATGATCCCAAAAGGCATCCGGTTGTCGCAGTAATGACCAAACGGGGTGTTGAACGTGCACAGCTTGCGACTGGACGTGTACAGCTGTATTTTCCAAAAACCCTTGTAGACATCCAGCTAAGTCAAGATTTTGGCATAAGCCATCTCACTGGTCAACTCTTCACGTTTTGGTATCGGGTAATGCTCCCGCATGATGTTGCGGTTTAGATCCTTACGGTCAATGCAAATACGAAGGTCCCCTGATGGCTTCTTTACGCAGACCATGGAGCTGACCCAGTCTGTTGGCTCTGTGACCTTCGATATGATGCCCTGGTCTTGGAGGTCCTGTAATTGCTTCTTCAGACGATCCTTGAGGGGTGCTGGCACCCGGCTAGGTGCATGAATTACCGGGGTGGCGTTCGGCTTGAGCAGGATTTTATATCAGTATGGGAGCGTGCCCATTCCATCGAATACGCTGTCGTACTGCGTGATAATGTCATCTATGTCGGCTTGCAAGTATCCATCAGGCGGGGCCGTCACCGGTGATGATGACATGGTGTGGACTCGCTGAACCAGGTTCAGGATCTTGCAGGCTCGTGCACCGAGCAGGTACGCTCTGTCAGGCCCGACGTTTTCAAACCGCAGTGTTGTCTTGATCGCCTTGTTGGATACCCCTAGTTGACAGGAGCCACTGGCAGCTATGGCATTGCCATTGTAGTCAAGGAGCTGGCAGGCCGGTGGAAGAATGCTTGGTCTGGCGCAGATGGTGTTGAGGTCGGATTTTGAGGTGAGATTCGCTGATGCGCCGGGGTCCAGTTTAAACCGGATGCGAGCCTTGTTAACTGTGAGGACAGCACACCACTCATCGTCGGGATCCACACTGAGGATCGAGAGGCGTTGCACCGTTGTGGTGGAAGGCAGCGCATGTGCAGTTATGATGCCCTCCCGGTATGGGGACTTGAGGCACTCAGCATCAGGGTCCGTTGGGCTGTCGGGATCGGAATCTGGCATGCCTTGTTGTATTGTGCGGACACTTCTGCGCCGCAGCTGGGATTGCTGGCTGCTGAGCAGTGGAGCAGATCTGCAAAGGGCTGCGCGTGGCCAAGCTTGTAACTCTGTAGACACTGACATCCTTTTGCCGGACATTGGCGCTTTAAATGGGCGGAGCCACAATTCGGACACGTCATGACGCCAACGTCAGCACGTTCCGTGTGCTATCGCGCATGCACAGTGCAGTCGGCCAACGTATGCACCTGCGCAGTCGAGTTGTCGGCCTCGTCGTCCACTCGGTCGTGGCGCGCATGCGGAAGGACCCGGGAAAAGCGCGCGAAACGGCCACTCTCCTCGATGCTCAGGCCCTGCATCTGTGCAATGGCCTGCACCCGTTCCGCCTCGTGGGAGGCCAGCCCCGCAGTTTCCACCGCCCTGATGTGGGAGTAACGATTCTTAGCATCCTCATGGACAACACACGTCTCGATAGCGACAGAGAGGGTCAACTGTTTGATTTTAAGGAGCTGCTGCCGCAGGGAGTCAGAGTGGACCCCGAAAACGATCTGATCCCGGATCATGGAATCAGCCGTCGAGTCATAGTTACATGACTGCGATAGGATGCGGAGATGGGTCACGAAGGACTGAAAAGATTCATCCTTACCCTGAAGCCTCTGCTGGAAAATGTACTGCTCAAAGCTCTCATTCACCTCAATGTTGCAGTGGCTGTCGAACTTCAGCAGGACTGTTTTGAATTTTGTTTTGTCTTCGCCGTCAGCGAACTTAAGGGAGTTTAGATGTGGATGGCATGGTACCCCGCGGTGGAGAGAAATAGCGCGATCTTCCTGGCATCCGATGCTACTTCGAGGTCGGAGGCCTCAATGTACAAGAGGAACTTTTGCTTGAAGATCTTCCAATTGGCGCCGAGGTTGCCGGAGATGTGGAGCTGCGGAGGAGGCTGGATGTTTTCCATTTCACCGGATGGCTGCTTGCTGGTCAATGCTGATTCACTTGAGGTAGGTCCGTCAAGATCAGTATCACGCTGGTACCATGATGTGTTAGGCAGGTAGGTTCGATGAGTGGATATTATGACACTAACAGCTGGAGAATTCCGGTCACTGTGTTTGTTGCACACAGCACTGTCATGATATTCAAGTGAACATCACAGCACATACACACATACATAATGATGGACAGATCAACGGACCAATTAGCACACACAACACGACACCCAAACACAGACAAGAGCATACACAGTGCAAAACAAGGAACACGACACTTCCTGGGCAGTCCAGCAGGAGACGGCTCAGGGCAAGGACCTCCATGCCAGACACTCAGACAGTCACCATGTGCTGAGTACCAGAGTTTGTTATATAAATAGTTAAAAGAAATAAAACTGCGTTGTACCAAGCGCAACCGTGTTAGTTCGTCTGTGTCTCAGAGTACCCAACATTTCATGGTACCAGAAGTGAATTAAAACCTACCCACAAATCTGCCATCCTGCGCCATGGACATCGTCAACACACCGCAGCTGTTGCAAGTCGCTGGGAACCTTGGTGTAAATTGGACGCTGTTCAAGCAGCGCTTCGAACTCTTTTAGGAAGCCAACGATAAACAGAGCGCCTCGGACAAAAGAAAGATCGCCATCCTCCTCACCACCGCAGGTCAGCACGCCATCCATGTCTACAACTCCCTGGTGTTTGCGGAAGGCGAGGACAGATCTAAATACGACACGGTCCTCCTCAAGCTCGACCAACACTTCAACGTTGAGGTCAACGACAGCTTTGAGAGGTATGTCTTCCAGCAGCGCCTGCAAGGTAAGGATGAGCTCTTTCAGTCATTCCTGACGCATCTCCGCATACTCGCACAGTCCTGCGGTTATGACACCACCTCAGAGTCCATGATCCGGGACCAGATCGTTTTTGGGGTCGCCTCGGGCAGCCTACGCCAGCAGCTTTTAAAAATAAAAGGCCTAACCTTAGCCTCTGCAGTTGAAGCCTATGTCCTGCACGAGGACGCGACTAGACGCTATGCCCAATTTCAGACGACCGAATCGGCACGGAGGGGGTCCTACGCGACTGGATTGGCGAGCCACGTGGCCCACGAGGCCGAACGGGTCCAAGCGATTGAGT
Source organism: Scyliorhinus torazame (assembly GCF_047496885.1). Lineage (NCBI taxonomy): Eukaryota > Metazoa > Chordata > Chondrichthyes > Carcharhiniformes > Scyliorhinidae > Scyliorhinus > Scyliorhinus torazame. The sequence continues at coordinate 134,295,866 of NC_092725.1, forward strand.
TTCTCCCGGCCCGCGGCCCGGACGAGGGCGGCTGTTTCGCGCGTTTTTCAAGGCCTCCCGCGCTTGTGCGCGCCAAAATCTATGGCAACACTGAGGGACGTGATGCGCAGGCATGCTCGACGCAAGACCGAACTGCGCATGCGCAGTGGCACAATGAACGCCATGACGTCACGACGTGCGGCAACTGTGGAGCAGCATATTTAAAAGGGCAATGTCCCGCAAAAACCCGACAATGCCTCCGCTGTGGTAAGATGGGCCACTACGCTGCTTACTGTCGAGCAGCTGAACCTGTCGATCTTCCACATCTCCGACAACCTCGCAGGGACGTGCGGACCATTCAGCCTCCACATTACGACATCCAGACCGGTGACACAGATGACCGCGACGCCTTCCGGGTTGTGGTCATTGATGGGAACTGAGTCAACATAATCAATCCGGGTGATGAATGGTGTGCCACCCTGACGGTCAACCGATCGCCGATCACTTTCCGCCTGGGCACTGCCGCCTCCACCAACCTCATAGCATGGTCAGCCTTCTACGCCATGAAGGTCAGACCACCAATCCGGCCGTCTCGGTGCAGAATGGTCGACTACAACGGGAACGTTTTCCTGGCCTTGGGATCCTGCCAGCTCCAGGTGACAGACAACACACACACGGCCACACTCTCGTTCGAGATAATCGGCTCATCGAAGGACTCCCTGCTAGGCACACAGGCATGCAAGGCTCTCCACCTCGTGCAACGAGTACACTCTCTCTCTGCCAACGGCACATCTGACTTCCCGGATGCAGAGTTCAACGCACAGCTCCAATTGCTCCTCGCCCACAACCAGGAGGCACTCGAGGGCATGGGAACACTGCCATACACCTACCGAATTCGCCTCAAACCAGACGCCATCCCGGTCATTCACGCATCTCGCAGAGTCCCTGCGCTACTCAAAGACCGCCTCAAGCAGCAGCTGCAGGATCTCCAGGACCAAGGGGTCCTATCCAGGGTCACGGAGCCCACGCCGTGGGTCAGCTCCGTGGTGTGTGTCAAGAAGCCCTCCGGCAAGCTCCGCATATGTATTAACCCAAAAGACCTCAATAACAATATCATGAGGGAACATTACCCCATACCCAAACGGGAGGAGATCACGATTGAAATGGCCCAGGCGACAATATTTACGAAACTGGATGCCTCTAAGGGGTTTTGGCAGATCCAACTCGATCCATCCAGCCGAAAGCTATGTACCTTCAATACCCCTTTCGGCAGGTTCTGCTCCAACTGGATGCCATTTAGCATCATCTCGGCATCCAAGGTCTTTCATAGGATCATGGAGCAGATGATGGAAGGCATTGAAGGGGTGCGCGTATACGTGGACGACGTCATCATCTGGTCCACCACACCGCAGGAGCACATATATCGTCTCCAACACGTTTTTGCCCACATACGGGAAAACGGCCTGCGCCTCAACCGAGCCAAGTGTTCTTTTGGCCAAACCGAGCTGAAGTTCCTGGGGGACCATATTTCCCGGTCAGGGGTCCGTCCGGATGCAGACAAGGTGAGCGCCATCACAGCCATGCCACAGCCGGCAGACAAGAAAGCAGTGCTACGCTTCCTTGGTATGGTCAACTTCCTGGGGAAGTTCATTCCCAACCTTGTCTCCCACACGACAGCTCTGCGCCACCTCGTCAAAAAGTCCACAGAGTTCCAGTGGCAACACACACACCAGCTGGAATGGGAGGAGCTCAAACTCAAACTCACCACTGCACCGGTATTGGCGTTTTTTGACACGTCTCGTGCCACCAAAATCTCGACTGATGCCAGCCAATCCGGCATTGGAGCAGTGCTCCTGCAGCGGGATGACATGGCGTCATGGGCCCCAGTTGCCTAGGCATCACGAGCCATGACCCCGACAGAGCAGCGCTACACGCAGACCACAAAGGAGTGCCTGGGCTTGCTAACCGGGTTAGACAAGTTCCATGATTATGTGTATGGTCTTCCCCGGTTCACTGTCGAAACTGACCACCGCCCCCTGGTCAGCATCATAAACAAGGACCTGAATGAGATGACCCCTCACCTCCAGCACAGCCTACTTAAACTCAGGAGGTACGACTTCCAACTGGTCTACACCCCAGGGAAGGACCTCATCGTTGCGGATGCCCTATCCAGAGCAGTGAGCACGCCGCCAGATGCAGAGGGGTTCGTATGTCCGGTCGAGGCACAGGTGGCCTTCACATCGGCAAATCTGCCAGCTGACGACTCCAGTCTGGCCCATATTCGCTGAGAGACTGCCCCCTTCTACAACGTGTGATGCGCCACATGACGGGAGGGTGGCTCAAAGGGCAGTGCCCACAGTTCTACAATGTCCGAGACGACCTGGCCGTCATTGATGGTGTCCTTCTGAAGCTGGACCGGATTGTGATTCCGCACAGCATGCACAAGCTGGTTCTCGACCAACTACACGAAGGCCACCTGGGGGTCGAGAAGTGCAGACGGAGGGCCCGAGAGGCGGTATACTGGCCGGGCATCAGTGACGATATTGCCAACATGGTGCCCAACTGTCCCACCTGCCAAAGGTTTCAGCCGGCGCAACCTCCTGAAACGCATCTGCCCCATGAGCTGGTGACGTCCCCCTGGGCGAAGGTGGGTGTGGACCTATTTCACGTGACCGGCAGGGACTATGTCATCATCGTTGACTACTTCTCCAACTACCCAGAAGTCATACGCCTGCACGATTTGACGTCGTCCACTGTCATCAGGGCTTGCAAAGACACCTTTGCTCGCCACGGCATTCCGATAACTGTCATGTCAGACAATGGGCTCTGTTTCGCCAGCCAGGAATGATCATCGTTTACTCTCAGAGTACCCAACACTTCAAGCACATGGGCAAGCCAATATCTTATACCATCGTGCCATTATGAGGCTGGGACTTTGACAACAGCACGTCATTCCTGTCATCCTCACTGGGACTCCACTTTCGCTTTCTCTCCTTTCGCTCTTTCTCGTGCCATTATAATTAAAATCCAAAGTGCCAGCAGCATACATGCAAAACATGTCTGATTCAGTCATGGGCGAAGCTTGTCATTGGTTAAACTCACCATCAGCTGACAGTGCTGCCTCTCGGAGCAGCCTTTTAAAGAACCTTCTGTTCAAACATGGAATTTCTGTATCATTAATAGGGACATAGAGTCCAAGAGCAAGGAGGTTATGCTGAACTTACACAAGACACTGGTTAGACCTCAGCTGAGGTATTGTGTACGGTTCTGGGCAACACACTATAGGAAGGATGTGAACACATTGGAGAGAGCGCGGAAGGAGGTTTACAAGAATGGTTCCAGATGAGAAACTTCAGTTATGAGGATAAATTGGAGAGGTTGGGACAGACGGCTAGGAGGAGATTTGATAGAGATGTTCAAAATCTTGAGTGGGCTGGATAGAATAAGTGTTCTTTGTAAAAAGGATCCAGAAAGAGGGGGCACAGATTTAAGGTGTTGCAGGGAAAAAGTCAGCCTGAGTCAGAAGTTTGAATCGCAAGACAGGGTTTATTGTCTGAAGCTCCAGGGAGAACAGCGGGCCGGCGTTAAAAGACAGCACGGTCCACACTGAACTCAAAATACATACAGAAAGGCTTTATCTTATATAGTACAGATTTCTTACAAGTTTTGGCGGGCTTTTGGGTTCATGCATATTTACAGCTTTATCCTGCAGACATGATTAGGTTAGTTTCAGTGGGCCATTACCGGTTCCCACTTCACAGCCCATTCATTCATGATTCCATTCATTCATAGTTTTTCGTGGGCTTCCTGGTTCTGACGTCAAAACCATGCATTTTAATAGGATTTATTTAGGTTCACAATAGAGCTCCCTTTAACTAGATTAAATGGTGATGGCTTTTGGGTGACAGTTGAGGTATGTTCCGGGTTTCATAACGAGGTGTTAAATGCAGGCTTTGTATTGATTTGGAATACTTTATTGTCCTGATAGGATCTGTGTCTGTGGTTTTTAAGTGTGGTCTTTCTGTGCTATTCGTCTGATTTAACCCTTTGCCTGCCTGTTTCTGGTACAGTGTCAGCCATGATTTATGCTCTTGATCCGTTGTCCCGAATTTTCCCCTTACAAAGGCAATTTGCAAAAGTCCACAAATGCGATGTGAAAAAAAACGTTTTCACCCAACGAGTGGTTCGGCTCTGGAATGCGCTGTCCTGGAAGTAAGGTGGAGGCAGGTTCGATCGAAGCACTTAGGATGCTATTAGGTGATGATTTGAATAGAGACGATATACAGGGGTTTGGAGAAAAGGCAAGGGAATGGAACTGAGCCAGCTACGTTGCTTGTTTGGAGAGCCAGGACACAATAGGTAAAATGGCCTCCTTCTGCACCATAACAATTCCTGTCATTCTGTGAAGGCCACAAACTTCCTTTCCAACTGCATTCCATTAAGATAAGACCTGAGAGCACAAGGGTCACATGTGTGTTTTTCAAAATTAAATTCCACTTGTAAATATTTCACATTACATTGGTTCCGCTGAGAATGACATTAACAGCCAATTTAAGATTTACAGTCTGGCTCGCAGCGTGACTCAATTATCCATGTTAGAAGCTGCATATATTCAAAGCCCTATTCTTTGCAAACAGAAAGAATTTGGGCACAATCTAGTAGCCTAGTCATGCCGGGCCCGAATCCACACGAGCCGGTTAGAATGCGGGAGAGTCCAAAATCGAAAACTGGGCTGAGCGCCAATCGGTTTCTGATCTAACCAGCCCGCTCCCATTGGTGAGATCTGGATCTCACGTGGCAAGAAACTAATAATCACCAATTAAGGTCAATCTCCATCTCATCGTCAGGAAGGACCCCTTACCTAACGGCCGCCCGTGATCTAACAGGCTCCCCAGCGAGCGGTCACGTGGGCCCCCTTTAGCACATCTATTTAAAAGCGTGAAGCTAGCACAATGGCTGCTATGGGGATTGGGGGAGGTGAGCAGCCATCTTGGAAATTGGACAATCAGCCTGGGGGCACCGGAGCTGCTGCCCAGTGCTTGGGGCTGTTGGGGAGCCCCCAGGGGGACGGGCCCAGTCAGGGGGGTGTCAGAAGCCATCAGTGGGGAGTTGCCTCTGGGCCGGGGGGGGGGGGGGGGAATGGGGCCCAGCACCCGCGGGTCCAACATGCCACCCCCCCGGAACGTTTATACCCATACCAGAGGCAACTTCAGCTGCTGCCCTTCAGTCCCACCGAACACTCCCAAGACAGAGCTCTGTCCGTGGTAAAGTATATTTATACAAATGGTATTCATGACATGTAAACATATTGCAAGTAGGAACCGGCGTAATTCTTGACACGTTGCTGACTTGATTTCTGCATCTCAACCCGCCAACGGAATTTGAAATGCCCGTCGTGCTAATTAAATCATCCCACGTGTCACATCTCCGGCACTTGTGGGCTACATATCGATTCATTTCCCCCTCCCCCAACAAGTTTCTGGATCAATGGTGAATCGAATAATAATAATAATAATAATCGCTTATTGTCACTACTCGGCTTCAATGAAGTCACTGTGAAAAACCCCTCGAATCTATGGAAGCAATTTTAAGCACACACCACAATCAGGCCCAAAAACAGTGTTGCCGCCGCTACCCAATCCTTTGGCAGACAGTTCAAATGGGTTTTCAGGTTTGAGCCTCATTAGAATAGAGTCAGCAGGCTGACGGTGTTCAATGAGCATCCGAACCCAGAAAGCCAACTGATGAAGGAAATAACTGGAGGCGATCTTGACACACTTTTCAAAGCGTTTGTTTAAGCAGTCACAGTCGACAAGCACGGACTTCCTCGCCCAACAATCACAGTCAAGCCTTTAATGGAAATTATTTATACTCTTTTTGAACATAGCGAATTAACTCGGGGACAAATTAACGTGTCAAAGGAGCAGCCCCCTTCAGGGAACGCTGCAACAACAAACAAAAAGACAAAATCACAAAGGAAGCTTACAAAAGCAAATTGAAAATGTGGTTCAGGGGGGTTACTAATCCTCGCCAGCCATGGCAGGGCCCACAGGTCATGGAAGGCCTCCTGAGTGCTGGTGGACCGAGTGCTCCCTTGCTGGGGATGCATGGTCGCAAACATAGCCACGGAAGAGGGGACGGCCCTCAACCACCTGCTGCCTGGATCTTTTAGTGGCAGACTTGGCAAGGCCCAGGAGCAGGCTCATGCAGTGGTCTTTCCTCCCCCCACCCCACCGCCTCCGCTACGTACCAGGTGAAATCATTCACTGGGGAACACGTTAACCCCTAGTTAATTTCCACCACCTGCCTACAACTAAAGACAATGATCATACAATTGACAATGATGCACAGCTGACCGAACCAGGCATCAGGAAATTAGACGAGCTGAACCACAAGCTGACATTAAACGTGAGGTGACGCCTTACTCATTTGGCCGCAAAGCCTTAGTATTTTTTGAGGGGTTAGGAGCAACCAAAAAATTTTGTGCAAAATTGTTTCATAACATTTTTGTACTGATCCTTTTAAGGACCACTGAATGTTTACACGATTACAATGTAGGATCCAGATTTGCATCAACTGAAATTGCCTTCTTTGCCAGGCATTCTGAGCAGCCATTATGAGCCACCTGAATATCGCATCAAGTCGGCCTTGGAAACCCCAGACATTTGGCTATTTGCAACTGCTGAACAGCCCTTAACAGGCCCCGTGTTCTTCACCTGCAACAATTAATTGCTAATGAACAAATTTGTTACAGAAATGTGATAAACGTCAATCTGTCACAGTTTATCGACATTAGTGCATTAATTTGTGAAACATAGGCCGGAATTTTCCGGCAGCAGGTGTTCGCATTGCCATTCGGCCCATCAAGTCTGCACGTCCCTCTGAAAGAGTACCACACCTCGGCCCACTCCCCTGCCTTATCCCCGTAGCCCCACCTAACCTGAACATCTTTGTACTCTGGGAGGAAACCGGAGCACCTGGAGGTAACCCATGCAGACATGGGGAGAAACCGGGCAGCATGGTGGCGGCAGTGGGTTAGCACTGCGGCCTCACGGCGCCGAAGTCCCAAGTTCGATCCCAGCTCTGGGTCACTGTCCGTGTGAAGTTTGCACATTCTCCCCGTGTTTGCGTGCAGGGTAGGTGGATTGGCCACGCTAAATTGCCCCTTAATTGGAAAAAATGAACTGGGTACTCTAAAACTTTTAGAAAAAATAAATGCATTTTTAAATGGGGAGAAGGTGCAAACTCCACACAGTCACCAAAGGCCAGGACCCTGGTGCTGCGAGGCAGCAGTGCTAACCACTGTGTCATCATGGATAGCATAGTGTGCCCAAGAGTTGGAAGTAGTGACACATGTCTCTGACTTCTTGCCCCAGGCCTTCTATCACGGACGTCACCCTTTCAGTGTAGGCTTGATCGTTAACATTACCCACCGAGGTGATAGTCTCTGTGATGGTGCATGGTGTTGGTGAAAGCAGTGCCGAGAGGTCAGCATCGTCCCCGGAGTCGTTCGCTGGGGCGTTCTGAGGGTCTGGATGAGGGGGCTGGCCTTGTCTGATGGGATTTGGGACTCGGGCGGGATGCACAGGGGCAACAAGCTGGTCCATTAGTACACCATGAATTGCTCTTTGCTGGCGCTTCAAGCGTCGGCGCACACGTGTCGCGATTCTCCACTGGTGGGTGCTCTTAAGACTCCAGAATGGAGAATCCCAGTGTTTGTGTGTGTGTCTGTGTGTTTGTGTATGTGTGCATGTCTGTGTGTGTGTATGCGTGTGCATCAGTGCGTGCATGTATGTGTGTGCGCCTGTGTGTATATGTATGTGTATGTACATGTGTGCATTGGTGAGTGTGTATATTTATGTGTGTGTCGGTGTACACATGTCTGTGTCTGTGTGTGTATGTGCCTATGTGCGCGTGTCTGTGCATATGGATGTGTGCATGTGTGTGTACGTGTGTACATGTGTGTATGTGTGCGTGCATGTGTCTGTGTTTTATTTTACTGAGCTCAGTTTAAGTATAATTAAGCTAACCTCTTTCTTTGTTAAACCCAAGAAAATCTGTCCAATTGATTCTTTCATGACCAGAGCACATGAACAGTTGTATTCAGTAAATTGCCAAGCATGTCCTTTTAAATACAAAATAAAAGACCTGTTGTGGTCAAATGAGGAGATGGAAAAGAAGGGAACCATTTGGTCCCCCCTCAGAACATGCAGGATTCCACTCTGTCTCATAACAATTACATGGGTATTTGTTTGATATACATTATTAATAATGTGACATACATTTCAGCAGCAAGCCAGAGATATATAACACTGTTGAGTAAATGACCTGTTTGATGGCACAGTACTCAAAGGGGTTTATGGAAATATTCCACTGCATGGCATGAAATGTGATATTTAAATTACAACAGCTCACTGGCAGCACCATTAGAAGTGGAATTACTATATAAGTGAGATTGTAGGATCAGTGCATTCGTGCAAATAGTAAAGAAAATACATAACAACCTTGCGAAGGTTGGATGGATATATCCAGGCTGAGAGCTCAGAATTATTTGGTGTTTGTATTTGGCACCAACGCACAAATTTCACTCCAAAATGAACAATGGTCAATTCTGTATTTGAACCTTTCTGAAGAACAGACATGAGGGTAAAGAGAATGCATCCAAACCAAATGATGCAAGAATCAATGGAAATTGATCCATGGAACCATAGAACCGCTACAGTGCAGAAGGAGGCCATTCAGCCCATCGTGTCTGCACCAACCCTCTGAAAGAGCACCCTACCTAAGCCCACTCCCCTGCCCTATCCCTGTAAACCCTCCTGACCTGCACACCTTTGGACACTTAAGGGGCAATTTCAGCATGGCCAATCCACCTAACCTGCACATCCTTTCACTGTGGGAGGAAACCCACGCAGACATGGGAAGAACGTGCAAACTCCACACAGTCTGTCACCCAAGGCTGGAATTGAACCCAGGTTTCTGGTGCTGTGAAGCAGCAGTGTTAACCACTGTGCCACCAGGTTGCCCACGAGATCCACAGGTCTCATCAACATATTTGGTGCTCGCTTGTTTGAGGAGAGGCATTGGTGTCAAACAATCTGTTTCTCCCTAGGATGAGCCCCAGTCGAGGGATTTAGTGCACAATGCCCGGGAGGAGAGCTGACCTTGTGACACAGTAGGTAGCGTCCCTGCCTCTAAGCTAGAAGCTCCAAGTTCAAATCCAACCCCAGGACTTGATGGTCAAGGAAGGTGTTTTCATAACATGGCCAACAGGTCAAGCACCACCCTGAAAAACCCTTCTAATACACCAATGGCAGGCGCAAAAGAACAGGAGACGCACCAGGTCAGCTGTGCGTGGTGCGGAGTGAAGCTCCTCAAGTTAAAAGCAACTTGTTCCAGGAAAAACCTCGCTATGGGAACAGATTACGTCTGCCTTATGTACCACTAGGTGTGGGAAAATCAACAACAATATCAACTGGTGCTGGATGGTGTGCAGAGGAGATTCACTAGGTTAATCCCAGAGTTGAGGGGGTTGGAGTACGAGGAGAGGTTGAGTAGACTGGGACTGTACTCGTTGGAATTTAGAAGGATGTGGGGGGGGGGGGGGGGGTGGATCTTATAGAAACATATAAAATTATGAAGGGAATAGATAGGATAGATGACGGCAGGTTGTTTCCACTGGCGGGTGGAAGGAGAACTAGGGGGCATTGTCTCAAAATAAGGGGAGGTAGATTTAGGACTGAGTTTAAGAGGAACTTCTTCACCCAAAGGGTTGTTAATCTATGGAAGTCCCTGCCTAGTGAAGTAGTTGAGGCTCTTTCATTAAATGGTTTTCAAGATAAAGATAGATAGTTTTTTGAAGAATAAACGGATTAAGGGTTATGATGTTCAGGCGGGAAAGTGGAGCTGAGTCCAAAAATGATCAGCCATGATCTCATTGAATGGCGGAGCAGGCTCGAGGGGCCAGATGGCTTATTCCTGCTCCTAGTTCTTATGTTTTCTTAATATGGGAGGAGGAGGGTGTGTGGGTGATGTGGAGTCAGGCAGCCTCTTGTTCATGGCCGCAGGGGCTGCCTGGGAATCCCCAGCAGGATAGGCCTAACACTTATCCTGCACATTGATGTTGTAAAGGGTTCCTTCAACATGGATCAGGCACAGGACTAACATAATCCAAACACCAAATGCACGTGGCACTCATAAAATAATAGAGCAGATGAATTTAGCAAGTGGGACTAATTCTTGTGTGCATCGCTGGCACCTTAATGCGGCAAATTGACGCACTGGACAATTGCTCAGTGGCCCACAGCTCTCTGCTCCAATGTAAATGAGGCCTCGGAATCACAGCAATTTTTCATCATAGGTGCAGGTGATTGGCCTCCATTCGGTAGCCTAAAAGTGCAAATCAACCCTCTGGGACGAAAGTCTTCTCTCTCTCATCATGTAAAGATTTTAGTAAAATTCATAGGTTGTAGCTGCTCATGGTACAAACTTGACTGTGTGTTGCAATATGTTATCAAATTGGCAATTTCACTCAAAGCACAAAATACAGTAAAATCGCAATTAATTAAATTCCAAGGGAACCGCTGTGTTAAGCTGAGCTTCGGGATAGATCTGGAGGTTCCATTTCCTCATGAATGCATTTCTATATAACCCGATGTGTTCACAGAGAGTTCTTTGTCAAAACAACAGATTCAAACACCAATAACTCAGTAAGGCAGCAAATGTGTGGAAAAGTCTTTATTCGATTTGTTCACACCTCAGTGTCCTGACCCTGTAAAAGGCTGATACCTTGCCAGAGAATAAAATGTTCTCTGCACAGGCTATGTTAGGGAAATGTTCCGAGGCTTGGTCCACATTAGCAAACCTTCTTCAAGTTTGGGGTAGACAGCCGTTCAATCCCTCTTCCTTGCTGGAGTTGCTCGTTGAATTGTTCCAAGATATTTGCCCTGTTGTTCATAATGATGGACAAACTCATTGTGGAATCTCCCAGTCCTTTGTGCTGTCCACTTTCCATTTCATGCCATGGTTTTCCACTTGCTGTGTCAACCTCATTTTCTCTCCCTCGCCAACACTTTTAACTTTCTCACAGGGTTGACCATACTCACAGGCTTTGCATGTCCTTCGATAGGGTGATCTCATCGTCAAATGATGGCTTGTCCCTGCAGTGCTCATAGATTCCTTGCTCTTATGCGGTCTAAATCCGCTCTGAATGGTCCGCTTAGAGAAGTTGGACTAATCCAGAGTTGCCAGTGCCGAATTTCAGCCTTCCTTGGAGTTTAAAAAAAATGTATTTTATTACAAACATGTATCAAAAAATGTTACGACACGTAAACCCAGGAAACATACTTCCCAACAATAAACTATACAGTCTGTACCAACTTTTTCCCCTTTTTCACCCCTCCCCCCCCACTCCTGCCCGCGACGAACAGCTCCTCAAATACGGTCACAAACATTCCCCCCTGCAGAGTCCCTTAACTCATATTTAATCTTCTCCAACTGCAGGAAGTCATACAAGTCACCCAACCAACGCCAATCCAGTAAAATTCGCCGCAGTGCAATCAGAGAGGCGAAGACCACGACATCGGCCTTCCTCGTCTCCATGAGCTCCGGCTTCTCTGAAACCCCAAATATCGCCACCAAAGGGTCCGGGTCCACCTCCTCCCCCTCTATCCTGGCTAAGACCGCGAACACTCCCGCCCAGAGCCTTCCAAATTTCTCGCAACCCCAAAACATGTGCCATAGATTGGCTGGTCCCCACCCACACCTCTCACACTCTTCCTTGGAGTTCTAGTGGATTTGTTACTTTGCCAGTGGGATTGGTTGCTAACTTCAATACATCTGAAAGTTTATGCCATCCCAGTTTGGCGCATTCTGGTTCGACCATATGTGGTGTGATTAAATCACACAAAAGCAAAAAAAAAGGCACCTTTCTAAGAAAGGAGAATGAGTTGTTTTGGGTGACCACTGACCCACATCTAAAGTCACTTTAGAACAGAGATGAGGAGAAATGTCTTCAGCCAGAGAATTGTGGGTCTGTGGAATTCATTGCCACAGAGGGCGGTGGAGGCCGGGACGTTGAGTGTCTTTAAGACAGAAGTTGATAAATTCTTGATTTCTCGAGGAATTAAGGGCTATGGAGAGAGAGCGGGTGAATGGAGTTGAAATCAGCCATGATTGAATGGTGGAGTGGACTCGATGGGCCGAATGGCCTTACTTCCGCTCCTATGTCTTATGGTCTTATGGTCTTATGGTCTAAACCTTGGTAAACCTGTTTTGACAGTGCATTATGCCAATGTTAGATGTAAAAAAAAAACGTGTGGAGATGATTTAATCTCCAATCCCACGTGTTGGCATCCTTCCACTTAATAAGCTCAAGATTTTCCAACATTGTTCTTCAATTGACAAACCTGGTGCTGTATACGCTGCCAATCAGATGATTTGAATAGTTTACCTAATTGGGAAATTTGCATTTGTCCACAACTTGAATGACAAAGCTGCCTGCGCGTATAAGATTTCTGTTGTTAGATAAACCACCCCCTTTCACATGTCCACCTGAGCACACATTTATTGGAATCGATAAGCAATTCAAGCAGGTCATCCGATGGGATTGAGGCGAAATAATACCATTTGAAATTTCTGCTGTCATCACAGATCACACAATGGCGATGACACACTGGAACGCATGACTCCAAAAATCACAGGGAACTGGCAGCTAAAGCTGAAGACTAAGATGTCAGTTGAAAAGGTCAATGAAGGTAAGTAGACAAGAACAGTAATTACCATGTTTGCTTCCCTTTTTTTTTACATCTTCGGTCCACAGTTCTAAGTGGCAACAATCACAAGTACCTGAAATGTCATTTTATATTTCCTCAACACTGAAAAGATCAACTCCAACTGAAACATTCTTCAGAAGGATTCCGGTAAATTGTCTCGCCAAAGACAAAAGCTAAAAACGGTATTTCTTCGTTGGTGCGATTGTTTATTACCAGAGGAACAAAATCCAATAAGTCACGATGCTGACGTTAAAGCACTAATATTTTGCTCATGACACAGCTGAAAACAGGGACTCAAGAAACAAGTATAAATCCGTTTAAGAGCTATGTACATTGAAGACATTTCAGCCTGATATGACATTCTCTGCGAACGAACCTGTCATCTGAGGTGGCCGTGACACATCTTGGCTTTCATCTTCAGTGGAATAACATTGACAATGGAAAGATGTCATTGACTACATGGCTGTAACCTCACTGAGTTCTGCCTCGTGCCAACTGTCACCTGAATCCTAAGATGAGATAAGTATTTTAAAAAGCTGCCACATCTACAGTTTTGATTGGACATTCAGAGTCCTTGTTCAAGTAGCAGCCTCTCAGTTGCCCGGAACGCAGATTGGAAAATTGTGAGCAGCATGCCCATCATTTTCCAATCCACACGACAAAGCCTCGCCACATTTCCCTAACATAGTTTTGCTCTGAAGCACTTGATTTGATTTGTACAGCTCCATCTCACTGTGGTTGTTGATAACCAACGTGGTGCAAGGGATTCCAAGAAATAATTAGGAATGATCATTCAGGCACTCCGTAACCACTTCATAGACTTTGCCGTATTATAATTTGAGACCATTGATATATCTACGGTGTGAGTGGACAAATCTTGCCAGTTACATTCTGGTATTTGGCCTCACGGAGTTAGACATTTCCTTCAGCAGTTTTCCATATTTGAAGAGGGGTGTAAAGATTTTGAATTTTTAATAAAATTGAAGTTCCTTACCTTCATCAGTGTTGGGTCTTCATCTTAAAAAAATAAAGTCATTTTCAAAGACTCAAAATTTGATCTCGTCTGTTATCATTTTTTTTCCAATTAATGGGAAATTTAGCGTGGCCAATCCACCTACTCTGCACATCATTGGCTTGTGGGGGTGAGACCCACGCAGACACGGGGAGAATGTGCAAACTCCACACCGACAGTGACCCAGGGCTGGGATCGAACCCGGATCCCTGGCGCCGCGAGGCAGCAGCGCTAACAACTATGCCACCATGCCACCCTTTCCTCTGTGACAATGATATTAAATTTCACCACGCCTCTCTATACAAAAGCGTGCTCATTATTTGATTCCAATTCCAGGAATGAAAAATCCTCAATTGGAAGTTTTGAATTTAACCCTACATGTCTTGCCTCACTATTTGTAAACATATCGTGACCGCTTGAATTTTAATTTTACAGTTAGAGCATTTAAGGGTTTGCATTCAGTAATTTAAAAGATTAAAGGATATAAGTCTGATGTTATTATCTGCCTCTTAGTGTAGTGTCTCACGCAGATTTACTGTAAACTGAGATAACCCTGCCCATGATCAATTGGAAAAATGTGTACTTATGCTACCAGTCAATAAAATGCAGCTTTTTACATCATGCGCCTGCAAATAAACATCCCCCACGGTTTTGAAATATGTTCATCAACCTCTGCTAAGAAAGGAAAGATGGCTGTGCAACACTAGAAGCGAGATTTATTTTGACTGAGCAATTAGGAGGGGGGAGAGGCACAAGACACTGCTTGGCAGATCTTTGGACCATGGAGCTAATATTGTAAATTATAAATTACAGTCAATGTAGGCCAACAAAAGAAGACATCTTTAAATCTCAGTCAAATGTAATTACTTAAGTAGGTTGAATGTTCCCTTTTCTGTCAGCATCTACTGACAGATGACCTTCCCAGCAGTGTCTTATCATTTGGATCATGAGCAGCCCTGCTTACACCATGAATATCTCTATATATTTGTGACACCAAGCTTTTAAATACAGATATTGACAAATCAGAACATCACTTTCAGAGCTAGTCTCCCAATCACTCACAATAAAGTAGCTATCACTCGTGGTGTTGTAGAGCAAGCACATCACTGAAAAATGAGTTCTCAGCGAGTGCTAATTTGACACAGCTCGCTTGCCTTCCCATAATTGCTCTGTCATTGTCAGTTGGCAGTTCTGGCTCATTCCTGGAAGCTGTGCAATACAATTGGACACAATTACTCCCATTTACCACCACCATTATGCCACTGATGTTGCCCAGTCCGCATATTGACACGGCTCATTAAACCTGGATGCAGGCCATTAATGAACATTGTTAGCATTTCTCTTAAACTTTTTTGCCTCTAATAAACAGTCAGTGTTCCATGAAGGAGCATTGCCATCGCTGTGATATGATATTTATTATCTTGTGGGGGAAGGGCACTCCACGAAAGGAAACTATCCTGAGGCTTAGAGAGATATATGGTCAGATCTTCGGAGACTGGAGCTTATCACCGGGACCATTTTCATGAGTTGCAGGCCACCATTAACTGCTGCCTTTTTTAAAAAAAGCTGGTCTAGGTGTTGCTGGGACCTCACAGTGCCCCTGTCACAATTAGTGTTTCTAGGTTGCCTTCTCTTCAGATGAGTACTTTGCCCATGTCCTACCCCCAGGTGGCGCACCATGACACCAAAGATACAATTTTGCCCTGGGAGATCAATCCATCATGTGCGGGTGATTTCAGAATGTTTTTTTTAATATTCGGACATAATTATCTGCTGATCACGGAACTCAGCTGCTGTCACCCATGTAGCAAGCACGCTTGCTGCGTGACATAGGTGGTAACGATGGCGCACACTTGGCAGTGATAAGAGCTTGACAGTGGGTGTCAACACTCGTCAAGAAAATAAATTAAAAGATGATTTTATTGGAGAGAGAATAAGGAGAGCTGTTTTCACTGCATGCTAACGGACCCACAAAATGCATTATTCTTTGACATAACGGCCACACTGACACTTTGATTGAACCCTCTCAATACAAGGAAAGTTTGTAAAAGCGCTTTGCATTCCATTTTATTTCCAAGTTCACATTTTAAGACTGTGCATAAGCTTTACTCCGTCGGTCAAAATTGTTTTCAGGCTCAGACAGGAAAGATTCGCAGTGAAAAGCGGGTATAATTATTGTTATCAAATATTGATAGAGTGCTTATTCAAAACAAAGGAACCAAATTAAACTGAATGATTAGCCTCTCATTTGCTTGTTGCAGTTGGCATTGACAATTCCTGTTGATTCCAAACAAGTATTAATTTTACAATGAAAGCATATTGGCGTCCCTCGCAAAATAACAGCTGTGTAGGCAGATTTTAAAAATAAACTTACAATTAGATATCAAAGCCACGCAAAATGCATTGTTGGTGTTAATTTAATTCCATCTGTTTTAAATACATTTATATTTGAAATCCTTCGGCAGCAATCAGGTGCTGCTCCTACTGTTTGGCAATCAGACAGATTAGGCACTGCAGGAGGGGAGCTGCTCGCCTGACGTTGGAATCTGCTCAGGACTTTCTTCAATCACCTTTCAAAATAATTATACTTACATTGTCTTTCAAATGAGAATAATTACGCTGGAAAATTTAAGTTTCATCCCCCCCCCCACCTCTATCTGAGAACTCGCTGTTTCCGAAACGATCAACAAAGACCATCATGTGTGTGCTGTCATTTTCAAGTGCAAACTGGCCCTCTGGAAACTCATTATAAATTAGATGAACTCCCTTAAACTTCATAAAAAAAGGCAAATGCTTGATTAGCAGCCCGCAGCAATGTGATGTTCATCTGCTGGAGTCAACAGCTTCACATTTAACTTTAAAAGGCAGTGGTGCTGTCCTTTAAGGCTTGTGAGTCCCACTGCTATGAAACAGGCCTCCTATTCACACTGGCATTCACAAAGTGAAGGCACTCTGCTTTATGTTATATTTGGATTTGACCATGAGCAATGCTACCTGACGATATCTCCAAACAGGAAACTCTTTGTTGTGTCAAAATTTCTAAAGGATCCCTTGGGCCACCAGGAACCCTTTATCAGGGTATTATTAAGAGATCAAAGTTGTTCTCTTACGAAGATACCTAAAAAGGAATTAGCAGAGCGTATTTTGTTGTTGGCAATGTATCACGCGTAGCACCAAACAGGCGAATTTTGGAAATTAAATATTGTCACCCTGCTCAGGAATTTGAACTGAGGCTAAAGATTTGGTGCTGTAATGTTGCGAACCCCATAGAGACCGATAACTTTTAAAAGGAAGAATGACACCAATTGAAAGAACATGATGCTGGACAAAATTTCACTTTTAAAAACCTTTACTGTAACAAATCAACAAAAACAACACAGTTCAAACTTTAATTAACAGGCAAAAGTTATTTTAAATAAGAAGGTATGTTTCACTTTAATTGATACGACAAAGATACGTCTCAGATAGTTACAAGCACTTGCATTGTTTCCCTCCCAAATGTGGAACCATGTGCAATATCACAGTCTTTGGAACTTCATTTTGGACGATCTCTCACTTCCAACTCAATTGTTTCAGCCCTCGAATCTCATTTGCCAGCAGCTGTATTCCATTTAAAACCCCCAGACCGGGTGAACCACGATACGATGTTCGTCTATGAACCATCTCTCACTCGAGTCGTGCCAATCCTGATGGCACAGAATCCCCAGAGACTCCCTTCACCGAACCTCTTAAAAGGTCTAGTTGACCCTGGAAACACTGAAGCAGCAGCAGTGGACCTTGTCCAGTCCAGAAACCCCCTACTCTTCCTCTCTATCCTTTCTGTCCTTTTCAACTGTATAAAATATAATGTAATGATATATAATATAATGTCTCTGCCCTGTTCTCAGGGACCTGTTTCAGCACCAAGATCTTTTCTGAACCGTTGGTTCTGTTCTGAACTGACTGCCACAAAGACAGGCTGAAACCCAACATCACTATAATTACCTTTCCATTTACTACTTGCTTCTTAGCTTTTTGCCCCCATGGCAAACCCATGTCACATGGGCATTCCTTGGAACTAAGCTGCCTGTAAGAAATACGCCTATCCCTTTTAGAATATTCCTCCCCAGTTTTCACTTCGGTCTTAAAGGAGATATCACACTGAAAATATAATATAGGCTTTTCCCAAAACACATGGGTCACCACAGTACCCAACCATATTCGTCACAGCACACCATGGGCGAGATTCTCCGCCGTGCCGCACCCGTTTTCTGGTGTAGCGCGTCCCCGGCCGCAGCGGGATCCTCCGTCCCAGCAGCCGGCTATTGAGACTTCCCCCAAGTAGGCACCCTCAAGCCGTCAGGAAATCCGTGGGTGTGAGCAAGCTGCCAGCAAAACGGAGCATACCGCCAATGGAGAATCCAGACCCATAATTTTTATATACCATTGAGATTCAGATTTTTTTCTATGAAATCAATATGCACCAAAATAATATGACTCAGATTTATTTTCGTTAGAACATAGAACATAGAACATACAGTGCAGAAGGAGGCCATTCGGCCCATCAAGTCTGCACCAACCCACTTAAGCTCTCACTTCCACATTACCCCGGTAACCCCTCCTCACCTATTTGGTCACTAGGGGCAATTTATCATGGCCAATCTACCTAACCTGCGCATCTTTGGACTGTGGGAGTATTTGCACCCGGAGGAAACCCACGCAGGCACGGGGACAACGTGCAAACTCCACACAGACAGTGACCCAGTGGGGTATCGAACCTGGGACCCTGGCTCTGTGAAGCCACAGTGCTAGACACTTTGTTGGATACAATGCCTAGATCAAGTACACTTTTAAATGTCCTCTTGCAGCCATTGGTTGTCAATGTGGGCAAGTTCACAGATATAATACAGCCAAGAACCAGGTTACCTTGGCATATCAGCAAAACCTGCCTCTGACCTGTTAACAACTTGTCCAATCTGCTTCAACACATTTTGTTAGTTTGTGTGGGAGAAGCAATGAAAATGGCAATATTCTTAGTGGGACAGACCTTGTTGAAAGACGCAAATACACCATTTAAAATACATATATCAATACATATAAACAAACACATTGGCAGTAAAATTACCATTCACGTGGTTAGATAGAATATAAAGTCTAAAATAAATTGTCATTTGAAAATCAGCAGAAGCAGCCACACACTGCAATATAAAGTAATTTATGGAAAATGATTAAACATTTTCATCTTGTTCGAGGGCAAATGCCCTGAAAAGAGTTTTGCTCCCCATGGTACCAGTCAGCATTTACAAATATTATGCAGTAAATTATTTTGGCAGCATTAATACTAGCTGAGTACTTCTGCACCAAAATATATCTTTTCATTCTCACTAACATCCCGTATTTATCATCTGAGATCGGTTCGAATGAAGCTAAAGTTAATTTTTTAGATTTGAAATTTGGAATTAAAAGACATGTTCTTACTCCTAACCAAACTCCTTGGCCTTCAGGCTGTTCCTCTGTTCCCTTAGTAGTTTTTAAAGTTTTTAAACTGATGCTATTGGCTGGTGGCAGGCTTCCAACTCGTAAGACAATGGCTTGCTCTGTGATGGTCAACACTGTGCTAAGCGAGAGCAGCACGGTGGCACAGTGGTTAGCACTGGGACTGCGGCGTTGAGGATCCGGGTTCGAATCCCAGCCCTGGGTCACTGTCCGTGTGGAGTTTGCACATTCTCCCCATGTCTACGTGGGTTTCACCCCAACAACCCAAAGATGTGCTGGTTAGGTGGATTGGCCACGTTAAATTGCCCCTTAATTGGAAAGATAAAATAATAATTGGGCACTCTAAATTTAAAAAAAACCTCTGTGCTAAGCATTGGCTGGTGTGGCTCAGGAACCCCACTCTGCCATGTGACTTGACGGACAATTCTCCGTATGGAAGATCTTTGGGACACGGTCGTCATCCATCCAGTAACAGTGGTTGAACCAGCACAGGCGTCGTTGTCTTGGCAATGAGCGTATGCCAGTGGAATTAACACACACCAGGGACCTCTGAGTTGGTGACCGCATCGTTGCCAAGAGATTTTAGGGATAATTCCGAGACAATGACGGTGGGAGGTGTCCAGCCTTTTCTCCTGCCTGGTATATGTTGTCCATGTCTCACCAAAGTACAGGAGTGGGTTGAGGACACAGGCTCGGTAGCCTTGCAGTTTGGTGTTCTCACTCAGGTTGTCATTGATCCACCCTCTCTTACTCAGCTTGGACATAACATTTTGTGATGTGTGCCCCAACGCCACTTTGTCAATGCTGATAGAAGGTGGTACAGCATCCTCCTGGACCAGGGCATTTGTCTTCCTGATGCTGATCGTAAAACCAAACTCTTTGCAGGCATGAGAGATTCTGTCTATTTGCCGCTGCAGGTGTTCCTCAGTGTAGAATGTTAGTGCAGCATCAACAGTGGCGAGTTCAGGTGAACAAGGCTGGACAACATTCCATCATTTCTGATATGTAAGTAGACAACGTCTGTGGACAGCCTGAAGGCATATCATAGAATCATAGAATTTACAGTGCAAAAGGAGGCCATTCAGCCCATCGAGTCTGCACCGGCCCTTGGAAAGGGCACCCCACATAAAGCCCACACCTCCACCACATCTCCGCAACCCCACCCAACCCTTTTGGACACTAAGGACAATTTAGCATGGCCAATCCACCGAACCTGCACATCTTTGGATTGTGGGAGGAAATCGGAGCACCCGGGAGGAGAACGTGCAAACTCCACACAGACAATGACCCAAGCTGGGAATCGAACCTGGGACCCTGGAGCTGTGAAGCAACAGTGCTAACCACTCTGCTACCATGCCGCTCTAATGGCGGCAGCAAAGAAAAAACTATGCCAAAGAGTGTCGGCGCTGGGACACAACCCTGCTTGACCTCACTGTGGATCTCAAAGGGTTCAGATGTTGCCCATCACAGCTGACCTTTCCACCATATTATCAGAGAAAGAGGTGATCACATTGATCAGCCAGTTACCTCCAGATGCCTATACGGACAGCCTCTGCTCACATGGTCGAATGCCTTGGTAAGACCGATGAAGGCAATATTTATTGGTGTCCTTTGTTTGTGTAATTTCTCCCGCAGCTGCCGGACTATTTCAAACTCTGAAACTGCAATGGGATTTGGGATGGATGCATTCAGACAAGTTCTGCAGTCTGACAAGGGCATCAGGGGCAAATACATTCCACATGAAAACCCAGCAGGGAGATGCCCCGATAGTTGTCGCAACGGTTGTGGTCGCCCTTATTCTTGATTCGGGTCGCAATCACACATATCCTGGGGCGTTAACCCCCTCCCTCCAGCAGAGGCACAGAGGTTTGTGCAGACACTGTAGGAGTGTCGATTTCCCATGCTTGATAAGTTCAGGCGGTATAACATCAGCACCTTGAAGCTTTGCCCATGTCACACGAGTCAATAACTTTGCTAAGCCCCTCCACTGTGGGTTCAATATCTGCTGATACTATTAGTGAATCGTATTTCACTAAAGCATAACAGCTCTACCACATAAAAATATTATGACAGCACTGTAAAGCTAGTCAACCATTTAACTGAACAACCTTCAAAATAAATGTTAAAAAAAATGTAATTAAGTGTAAAATGCAAATGACTAAAAAAAATCAGAATCATTTAAAATACAGATGGGATCAATGTATAGGGAGTAAAATTTTAGTTCATACATTGAGAGGGTGCAAGGCAGTAAACACTGGCATCCTAAGTTGCACAATATGTGCTTTTAGAGCAATGCCTCACATCCTGTTATATGATATTGAAAGCAATGGAATGTCATTTGCAAAAATTCAGATCAATTGCATTTAAATGAGAAACGTGTGCTGCTGTGGTGCATTCATGGCGAGTTCCGAGAATGTTAAAATTAGTGCCATATTTGACGGGAGACAGTTGGGTACATAAACTTTTCTTGATTCATGGGCCGTTCGGACTGCAGATTGCTCTCCTGTTCAGAGTTCACCAATTTGAATAAATTATGCTGAAAATCACTTGGTGGTTCATTTTGTGTGAAATTATATTTTCACTGGAAAGGTTAATTTTGAAGGGAGCTTGAATGGCTCGAAATTGTGCAGCTGGGGAGTCTGCGTGTTCAGAAGGCAGCAGTTATTAAAAGCAATTGCATTTCCTCTCTGATCTCTCCTGAGACCAGAATCAGAGGAGATGTTAAACCTTGCTTGACACCCCAGTTGGATAATTGTGGGTGTGGGAGCTAATCAGCAGAAGATGTCTTCTCAATTTAAATCTTGTCAGTTAGTCAAGATTAGGATTTCCTGTATCTACCACCATTCAGTTTGTTGCATGCCAATGCCCGAGTAAAGTTGTCTGCGAAAAAATAGTCTTGCGGTAGCTAAGAGAAAGTTAATTTTTTTTAAAATTAAACACTGCAGCTTGCTGGGCGTATTGAATTCATGACTATCGGGCGTAGAATTCCAGCATATGACAGGCTGAACTCGTTTAAAAACTGGGGTGGGGGATTTCCTGCAGCGTGACGGCAAATTGCTCCAAAATGTGCCGCGAGTTTTATAGTCCGTCTGGCTGGCAAAATGCCATGCTGCCGCGTTCCCTGATGGTAAATATTTGTAACAGGTTTCATCCTTGCAAACAAGGGCTTCTTTCAGTAAAAGGTCACATAAGACTGGGAAGAAAAATCAAATAGAAAATAGCAATGCTAAGTTCACTACACCCAGTCAGATGAGCAGATCCAGAGAAATTGCTTGCATAGAAATCCAAGGACTTCAGTTTACATATCTGAGGGATAGAATTTGCCATATCACCTTGCTCTTTTAAAAAAAAAACATGTCTTGGCTGCAGATAAAATGCCAGTGATGATGTTGATCTGGAAAGATAAATCCGTTGTTTGTTTTGCGGTTTTGTTGTTTGGCTCCGGGTCACAGTGCGAGCAGATGATCGTGAAGGCTGCAGCTTCAAAGAAATGATTGATGTTCCTGTTCCACTTCTGACCATTTTAATGCTGACCATGAACTAAAGTTTGTTGGAGCTGGGGCAGAATGTACATTAAAGGGGCAAAAAAATGAAACTGTAGAGTGGTGGGAAAAGGTGGACGAAGGGAAGAACTCAACAAGAACAAATACATTCCACGATGGCTATTTTTCAACCCAAGGAGAATTTGTTCTGCTTTAAAATAATAAACAGTGTGAAAGGCATTTTCTTGAGACTCAAAGGGCTAGATGTTATGTGACTCCCCTCAGATTTTCAGTGGTGGGAGCGGGGAAATGGGGGACATAAAATAGGTCGGACACCACCCTCGAGCGTGGGCGAGGCAGGTGGGAGCGGGCAGGCTGTTTTTATTGGTCTTCGCGAAAAGGAGCAGGGAGGGAGGGAGATCTTCACTCAGGGGGTGCCCTCCACGCATCGTGGGCATTTCTCGCCACCTGCCCTCTAAAGCCCAGCCTCCCGCTCACCACCAACTCCCACTCCCCGCTCCCTTTACGCCTTCCCCATGTCCTAAGATTCTCTCCCTGCTCTATGACCCGGGATGACCTTTCCGGAGCAGCAGTCCATCATCTTTGTGTTGCTTCCAGTGGTCCTGGAAATG
Organism: Scyliorhinus torazame; assembly: GCF_047496885.1. Classification (NCBI taxonomy): domain Eukaryota; kingdom Metazoa; phylum Chordata; class Chondrichthyes; order Carcharhiniformes; family Scyliorhinidae; genus Scyliorhinus; species Scyliorhinus torazame. The sequence continues at coordinate 134,319,219 of NC_092725.1, forward strand.
CCACCAGCCCTCCGGCTGACGGAATTGCTGCCACATAGATTGGCTGGCAGCCCCCAAGGACAGGATTTCCTCCCACTGAGGATAGGGAGTCGGAAGACCCACTCACAACTAATTTGCACCCCCCCCCCCCCCCCCCCAGCCCCCCCCCCCCCCCCCCCCCTCGTGTGTTATGGTTACGAGACAGGCTAGTTCCGGTTATGCCAGCTGCCGCCAAATCCCCCCCCCCCCCCCCACCACCACCCCCCCCCCCCCCCCACCCCCCAGCCTCCCCATAAAATGCAGCCCAAATATTTAAGATGTTTAAGGGACAGCACTGTAGCACACATGGCTAGCACTGTGGCTTCACAGCATCAGGGTCCCAGGTTCGATTCACCGCTGGGTCACTGTCTGTGCGGAGTCTGCACGTTCTCCCCGTGTCTGCGTGGGTTTCCTCCCGGTGCTCCGGTTTCCTCCCACAGTCTAAAGACGTACAGGTTAGGTGGCTTGGCCATGATAAATTGCCCTTAGTGACCAAACAAAAAAGGGTAGGAGGGGTTATTGAGTAACGGGGATAAGGTAGAAGTGAGGGCTTAAATGGGTCGGTGCAGACTCGATGGGCCAAATGGCCTCCTTCTGTACTGTTCTATACACTTTAGGAACTTTCAAGCGGTTATTGGATAGGCACATGGAGCACATCAGAATGACAGGGAGTGGGATAGCTTGATCTTGGTTTCGGACAAAGCTCGGCACAACATCGAGGGCCGAAGGGCCTGTTCTGTGCTGTACTGTTCTATCTGCTATGTTTTATGTATTCAGACACATTTATTTCCATGTAGTCAGAAGATGGCTCTCGTGCTTTGGGTTTTCGTCACGTTCATCAGCTTTTTGCATGGTTAGCCAGTTAATATGATACAAATGTTCAAGAAACGACAGCAAATCTGCCATCTGACAAAGCTTTTGTAGAACAAAGCGACTAATGTTCGCATCCTTTGAATTTTGTGATCTTTTTTCATTTAAGTTCAGTTAGTTTCTTTCTTTTAACTTAACACTAACTAGGCTACATCAGGTTAAACATTAATGCAAAAATATATTCATTACTTGAGTGGAGCTAGAAGGTGTAATTTAGTCAGTGTGGTACTTTCGCAAGAGCACCACAGTTGTTTGACTGAGTGGGTTTTGAGCGATAATGAAAAGGATCATACTGTCCGTGAAGTGGGATAAAAGAGACACCTGAGAAATGAAGTCTTTGACATTAGCTATTTGCATATCACAGGTCAGCATGTGGGGTTAAATTCAAAAGATGAATGTGAATGTAAGTTCACAGTAAATCGAAGCTGTTGAAAGTTAGGCAGATAAATTACTATTCACTGTTTTATTTAAGGGTTCAACTTTTTGGAGAAGTTTATGGTGCACTTTCTCAAAGCAAAGTCAGTACATAAGACAAATGTTCACAATAAATTAAGAAAACACAGGGCAAAAATCTTTCTCCCCACCCCTCGCCACTCCCCCCCCCCCCACCCCCCCCCCCCCCCCCCCCCCCCCCCCCCCCCCGCACCCACCACCCAGGTGGGTTTTGAGGTGGTGGGGAGAGATGAAATTGAACGGATGGGATTCCCGCCCACCTCAAGCCAGATGCAATTTGATGGTTGGGCGGGGCAGAGCCTCGGGTGGTAAACCCGCCCTTTCACCTATTAAGGCCATGCCCCCTTTAGGGCCTTTTCCCACCCGGTCTCACGTTTTAGGCTTTTGGGAGTAGGTGCAGGAAGCATGGGAAACAAGAGGAAAAAAATGTTTCTCCATCACGGGCCTGAAGTGAGAGGGACACCTCAATCTGAAGGCTACTTGGGGAGCTCTCCCTTCCCCCCACCCCCCCCACTCCCCCGGTCTAACCCGGATATCACCCCTCAACTCCCTCTGCTCCGAACCCCTAATGTCGCTGCTCCCGGGACCCCTGGGGCTTACCTTCAGAATGGCCCTGGGACTTGGTTCCGGATAGAACTCTGCAGTACCTCTCCTAGCCAATGTAGCACAGTGCCAAGTCAGATGGTAAAGCTGTCAGCCAATCAGATTGGCCCAAGCGAGCAATACATGGTGGTGGGCTTCCAAGAGCTGACAGCAGCGAGTTAGGCGTCACACACAGGATGGAGAGCACGCCTTAAAATTCTACCCATAGGACTCTGAAATTTACACAGATCCAAGTTTTAAAATTCAGCAAAGTGCACTTCTTTTGTTGTTCTCCTTGATTCCCTGCTTCTTTATATCCTCTATTATAATCTTCCTATCCTCCCCTCTGCCTTCCCATCTCTTGATAACCACATACCCCTCCCAGATAGAAAGAGCACAGCGGACACCAGCAGTTCTCATGCTGCATAGCCCAAATTGGTGTGGGTGTCTCACCTAATTTTACATTTCTCACTTCAGGACAATACTTTACCTCAAAGTGGTCTGATGTAGGTCAAGAATTCGTGCTGGGCAAAGACTGTATTCATAAATTTGCAGAATTTATTGATACAATATCAATAAAGCTATCTGTGTCAACGGTGAAGCTATTTCTGGCCTATTGTCATTCCATCCGCCTTTATTTTTAATTATGGTTGAAATATGTTTTGTTGGAAGCCGCATGTAGCAAATGAACAGACCTCAAACCTAAATTTAAGCCAAATTGGAATAATTTCCATCCCAGCTCCAGCGGCAGGATTCTCCGCCGGTGGGATGCTCCGTTTTGCCGGCAGCCCGGAGGTTTCCCGGCGGCGTGGGGTTGCCCCACAGTGGGAAACCCCATTAACCGGCCAGCGTAACGGAGCATCCCGCCGGCAGGGTGACGCAGAAATGTGGCGCAGCGGGACGGAGAATCCAGCCCGACCGCCCCACAGCTTTGTCTCTCTTCTTTCAGGCTCATTTGCAAGCAAGGAGTAGATGCACCAACCCCTGCTCGAAGGTCTAACTAGTGAGCGCAGACACTTGCTCGGCAGGCAGCAAGGGGTTAGAAGAAGAAACCTGTAAAGGAAAAAAATGTATTTTCTTTAATTATGTTATTGAAGCCCTGTGCATAGTTACACAATTAAATGAATAAGATTCTCTTGTCTTCATCCTCGGAAAACACCCTCTGCCAACTTCCAGATGTCAGAGCCTGAACAAAAGGCCATAAATATAAAATAGTCACCATTTAACTCAATAGAAAATTAGGAGAAACATCTTTATCCAGAGAGTAAATAGACAATGGAGCTAGTTACTACATGGCGTGGTTGAGATGAGCAGTGTGGTTGCATTAAGGGAATCTCAGGTACGCACGAGGGAGAACAGAATAGAAGGATATGGTGATAGAGTTAGAATCATAGAGTCCCTACAGTGCAGAATAGGCCATTCGGCCCATCGAGTCTGCACTGACCCTTCGAAAGAGCACTCTACCCAGGCCTACTTTACTTGTCCACCCCGCCCTATCCCCATAACCTAACTTGCATATCCCTGGATACTAAGGGGCAATTTATCATGGCCAATCCACCTAAACCGCACACCTTTGGACTGTGGGAGGAAACCAGAGCACCCGGAGGAATCCCACGCAGACACGGGGAGGAACGTGCAGACTCCACACAGACAGTCACCCGAGGCCGGAATCGAACCCGGGTCCCTGGCGCTGTGAGGCAGCAGTGCTAACCACTGTGCCAAAGGATGGAATGAGCAAAAACAGCAACATGGACCAGCAAGGCCAGTACAGTTTGGGGGCTTGGTGGGGGTGTAATGATTGATAAGTGGTCTCACGTCAGCAGCAGCCTGGTTTATTTTTCAGATCCTGGAGAAACAGTCCTGCTTTTCTGGCTCCGTATAATTCATTTCAAACTTACCTCGGTTTAGCTTCTTCTGCTCTCTCGACCATGCAGCTAATCAGAGTGTGCTACCTGAATTTGAAGTGATAATACAGCTTGCTGAAGAGATTTCCAAGCAATCAAAAGCCCTGAGGTGATCAGGGTCCCATCAGTCTGAAGACGCTTGCATTACCACAGTGCGGCCAAGAAATGAGATCCCAGGCCCTCATTGACAGATTTAAGAATGGCGTCAAGGACTTTAACGGTGGGTACAAAAAGCAATTGTTGTAAATATGCACGAGCAAAGTAAAACTACTTTGTAATATAATGTCCAGAGTTCTGAATCTCATCTTTTCTTTGTTCTTGCACTTGGAGGAGTTTAATACAATTTTTTCTCTGCCTTCTTTACTGCATGGTTTACGTAGCAGGGAAAACGCGAGATCAGACCAATTTACTGCAAGATGATGTTCCGGAATTGCAAAAATGGCAGGACCCTTGGGAGATGCCGTTCAGTGCTAAAAGTGCGGAAGCACCAGAAACGACAGGAACAGCACTTAACTATGTGGTGGCACGGTGGCACAATGGTTTGCACTGCTTGTCACAGCGCCAGGGACCCGGGTTCAATTCCGGCCTCGGGTGACTGTCTGTGTCGAGTTTACCCTTTCTCCCCGTGTCGGCGTGGGTTTTCTCCGGGTGCTCCGGTTTCTTCCCACACTCCAAAGATGTGCAGGTTGGGTGGACTGGCCGCACTAAATTGCTCCTTGGTGCCCAAATGATTAGGTTGGGTTACTGGGTTACAAGGATAGGGTGGAGGCGAGGATTAAGTAGGGTGCTCCTTCTGAGGGCCGGTGCAGACTCGATGGGCTGAATGGACTCCTTCTGTACTGTAAATTCTATGATTCTAACTCTCATGCCTGCCTATTGTGCGTGGGAACCGGATCGCAATGTCTGGCGAGAGCTGGCGCGGAAATGACATCTCCGGGCGGCGCATGCGCGGGAGCGTCAGCGGCCGCTGACGGCATTCCCACGTATGCGTGGTGGAGGGAGTCTCTTCCGCCTCTGAATGGTGGAGACCGTAGCGAAGGCGGAAGGGAAAGAGTGCCCCCATGGCACAGGCCCGCCCGCGGATCGGTGGGCCCCGATCGCGGGCCAGGCCACCGTGGGGGCACCCCCCGGGGCCAGATCGCCCCGCGCACCCCGCCCCCCCCCCAGGACCCCGGAGCCCGCCCGCGCCGCCTTGTCCCGCCGGTAAGGTAGGTGGTTTAATCCACGCCGGCGGGACAGGCATTTTAGCGACGGAGAATCGTGGGGGGGGGGGGGGGGGGGGGCACGCCAACCGGCGCGGCGCGTTTCCCGCCCCCGTCGAATATCCGGTGGTGGAGAATTCGGCAACCGGCGGGGGCGGGATTCACGCCAGCCCCTGGCGATTCTCCGACCCGGCGGGGGGTCGGAGAATCTCGCCCCTTGAGTTGAATTCTCCTTTCTGGAGACTAAGTCCCACATCAGCATGAAGACGGTGATGTTTTATGCCAGGAAAACTGGTGTAAAATGGCCACCAATTCCCTGTTTTGCTGGGGGCGAGCAGGGAGGCAGCGTAGAGCTCTTAGCCCCAGCTGTCGATATGGCCCCCAGCACTTCCGGTTCAGAGGCCGTGCATGCGCACGCCGGCGGCCTGCAGCAGCCACTCCGTGCTCCATGGCGGACTCAGTTTGCGGACCTAGACCGCCAAAGTAGTGCCCCCCATTGGCTGCTTGCGCGCCTTGGACCGCCCGCCCCACAATGCCCCCAGCCCCGAATGAAGCCTCCCCTGCCCACCGACCGGCCCTCCCCCGACGGTGGAGGCCCCGAACTGAGTCCGCAGCCGCCACGCCGAGTTCACGAACGGTGTGAGCACAAGAAACACACGCCATCGGAAACTCAGCCGGTCGGGGACAGAGCATCGCGGGGCTGGCCTCCGGCAATGGCCTGAGGCGGTGGATGATTGGTGCGACGAACTCCTAGAGTAGGCCGCTTTTCATGGGGCGGAGAATTCAAAAACCAGCGTCGCTCCCGATTTTGGCACCAAAATGGATTCTCCGCCCCGTCGCCGAATGCGATTTTGCCATCGGAGAGCGGAGAATCCAGCCCATGCTTTACGGTTCTGTGTGAATCAGAATGGGAATCATTGCAGCAAAAGAGGGAGAATAATAAACTAACCTTGGTCTATAAAATATGGAAAGGACTTCGGTGGGAATGGGCAGAAACAAATACCTGGTGCCCTCCGGCAATGGCAAAACATGAGGCAGCAACCCACACAAACTGCAAAGACCATTTGTTCCCAAGATGTATCAACAATCTTTCTTCCCAATGACAATTCCACTTGGAACGAGATCTGGATAGATCTCACGAGAGATCTCATGAAGGATGTGAGGTAATGCGTTTTGCAAGGTCTAATACAGGTAGGAAATATACGGTGAATGGTAGAACCCTCAAGAGTATTGACAGTCAGGGAGATCTAAGTGTACAGGTCCACAGGTCACTGAAAGTGGCAACACAGGTGGAGAAGGTAGTCAAGAAGGCATACGGCATGCTTGTCTTCATTGGCCGGGGCATTGAGTATAAAAATTGGCAAGCCATGTTGCAGCTGTATAAAACCTTAGTTAGGCCACACTTGGAGTATAGTGTTCAATTCTGGTCGCCACACTACCAGAAGAATGTGGAGGCTTTAGAGAGGGTGCAGAAGAGATTTACCAGGATGTTGCCTGGTATGGAGGGCATTAGCTATGAGGAGAGGTTGAATAAACTCGGCTTGTTCTCACTGGAAAGTCGGAGGTTCAGGGTGACTTGATAGAGGTCTACAAAATTATGAGGGGCATAGGCAGAGTGGATAGTTAGAGGCTTTTTCCCAGGGTAGAGGGGTCAATTACTACGGGGCATAGGTTTAAGGTGCGAGTGGCAAGGTTCAGAGGAGATGTCCGAGGCAGGTTTTTTACTCAGAGGGTAGTGGGTGCCTAGAACTTGCTGCCGGAGGAGGTGGTGGAAGCAGGGACGATAGTGACGTTTAAGGGGCATCTTAACAAATACATGACTAGGATGGGAATAGAGGGATATGGACCCCGGAAGTGTAGAAGATTTTAGTTTAGTCGGGCAGCATGGTAGGCGCAGGCTTGGAGGGCCAAAGGGCCTGTTCCTGTGCTGTACTTTTCTTTGTTCTAAGATGTGCTGGCCTTGGATAGGGTCCAGAGGAGGTTCACAAGAATGATTCCTTGAATAAAAAGCTTGTCGTATGAGGAGCGGTTGAGGAATCTGGGTCCCTACTCATTGGAGTTTAGAAGGATGAGGGGGATCTTACAGGATACTGTGAGGCCTGGATAGAGTGGACGTGGTGAGGATGTTTCCACTTGTAGGAAAAACTAGAACCAGAGGACAC